>NC_057395.1:4795468-4909649 GCF_019320065.1 Cervus canadensis | reverse complement strand
TTCATTTGCTATTATTTTCTCCAATCTGAGGGCTGTCTTTTCACCTTACTTATAGTTTCCTTTGTAGTGCAAAAGCTTTTAAGTTTCATTAGGTCCCATTTGTTTAGTTTTGCTTTTATTTCCAATATTCTGGGAGGTGGTCATAGAGGATCTTGCTGTGATTTATGTCGGAGAGTGTTTTGCCTATGTCTCTTCTAGGAGTTTATCAGTACTTTTTAATGAAAACAACTTGACCAAAAATCTGTCACAGAATTTGAGACCCATTAAAAAAAGTTTAATGAGAAACCTGTGTCTTCTTCTGGTCAACACTGTAACTCCCTATAGTACTACTTTGGTAAGAGTTGCTCATAAGCTATTTCTGGTAAAACAATTTTCAAATTATGCATTTGTATTTCTAGGGTGGAGCTTCAGGTTTGTTAACCTTGTGTTGAGAGAACTCATCTGTTTTAATGACATCTTAAGCATTGGTGCAACACTTTCTAGATTAGGACAGATGAGCAAAGAGTAACTTTTATATGTAAGCTAATTTGTAAGGTCAGATTCTATAGTATAAAAGCTCCTGTTGCATATAAAATTTTGTATGGTTACATAAATGAGTAAATATGTCATTTAGTTTCCCAGTTATGAGGATGTGTGTTCACATTTATAATAAGTAGTTAATCTAAAATGTGAGGCTTAAACAGTATTGAGTACTGCCCTGCTAGAGTTAATTGTATACAGGTTCTAGGAAAAATAAAAGATACTGGAAGCTAAAAAAAAAAAAAAAAAAATGTCATTGCTATTTTCTTGAGATGTTTGCAAGGCAATTGAATAGAGAGGAAGGAAAACATGGGTCAGGAGAGAAAAGATAACTCAAGAAGCAATGTCCCAGAGCAGGAGTTAGTGAAGTAGGGCCTGAAATCCAAACTAGCATCTGTTTTCGTAAACGTTTTACACGCCACATCCGCTTGACAACTTACTGTCTACCACTGCTTTCACGCTGCAGTATCAACCTTGAGAAGTTGTGACAGGGAACTTAAGCTCACAGGACCTGGAATTTTTGCTGTCTGGGACTTTACCACAAATGTCTGCTGACTTCTGGTCTAGGGGAAGGAAAAGAGAAGTACAGATCGGGATGTACAGTGATGAGAGAAGAGAAGGGAGTTAGATTTTGATGGCTTCCGTTTCCTCCCATGACAAATTAAATAAGAATGTGAGGAGTTGGGAGCATTTGTAAAGTGAAGTTTTGAAGTTCTCTGTTCAGTGAATTTACCATCAAAGTGTAGTAGAATTCAAAGGAGTGGTATTGATTGCTCCTTGGAGTTCTGGTCACAAATTTAAAGTAAACTCAAGTTTTAAAAGGGACTACCAGTTAAGATGTTATAATAAGTTTATGCTTTGCCATCACTTCCTCTCTTCCAACCCACAGCAGTGAGAAATAAAATATAAAAAGAATAAAGAAAAAAGGGTTGATTGAGCTCAGGAAGAAGATAATCCTCTCAGTTTACTCAAACAGAGCAGAAAAGTAAGACAGTATTTACAGCTGAAGCTGTGAGGCTGCTGGTAACTGGTCTAGAATCAGGCATTGGTGGTTATAAATGCATATCCCTCAGGTTAGGGGATAAAATATGTTATATTTCAGGCTCTCTTAAAGCTGAGATCTGGGCATATACATCACTTAGGTTTAGCAGAAGAAACAAAAAGGCTTAGCAGAAGAAACAAAATGTCTAGAAATTTGAAGCATAGAGGAATTTAATACAAAGAAAATCACTGGGAAGGTGAAGAAGCAGCTTCTTAGGCTGGGTATCTTGGGATGACTTCCAGAACACCATGGGGACCAGCCACTAGGGGGCCACAACTTTTGCAGCTTTGGGAGCTGCCCTAGGTAAGCAGCTGCTCAAAATCTGGACATCAGGAGAATGTTAACTAGAAACTGCCTCAGGAAAACACTGCCCTTGCTACCCATCAGAGACAAACAAAAGCTTCAGGAAGATTGCTTCTACCTCACTTGCACTTTCCTAATCCAGCATGGATGTACTTAATTGGCAGAGTCTAAATCACATCTGAGAAAGAATTTGTAGCTTTCCGTAGAATTGATGCTTTTGAACTGTGGTGTTGGAGAAGACTCTTGAGAGTCCCTTGGACTGCAAGGAGATCCAACCAGTCCATCCTAAAGGAAATCAGTCCTGAATATTCATTGGAAGGACTGATGCTGAACCTGAAACTCCAATACTTTGGCCACCTGATGCGAAGAACTGACTCATTTGAAAAGACCATGATGCTGAGAAAGATTGAAGACAGGAGAAGGGGACGACAGAGGATGAGATGGTCGGATGGCATCACCAACTCAATGGACATGAGTTTGAGTAAGCTCTGGGAGTTGGTGATAGGGAAGCCTGGCATGCTGCAGTCCATGGGGTCGCAAAGGGTCGGACACGACTGAACCTAACTGAACTGAACCTCTCCAGATAAAAGGAAACAGCAATGAAAGTGAAACTGGTTCAGTTGTGTCCTAGTCCTTGCAACTCCATGGCTGTAGCCCAGTAGGCTCCTCTGTCCATGGAATTCTCCAGGCAAGAATCCCGCAGTGGGTTGCCATTCCCTCCTCCAGGGAATCTTCCCGACCCAAGTATCAAGCCACCCTGGCTCACGTGGTAAAATATCTGCCTGCAATGCAGGAGATTCAGGTTCACACTTACCACAGTGAAGTGTCATAACATACATTGTTGCTGACCGGAGCCCCAGGGTCTTTCATTATAAAGAATTATGAATCTTTTGAAATAAAAAGGGGGAGGAAAAAGTCCTCAGGAACAGAAACTGAGTCAGATCACTTCCTGGGTCCGTGAATGATCTGGTGAGCCCTGAAACACCATTGTTGTATTTATATAATGTATTTCTGAAAAAGAGTCTGAACCAAGGAACCACACTGCAGAGTAAGTCTTTTAAGAGTTCCTACTTGTAAGGCTTAAGTTAGATATAAAGGGAACCCAGAAAATTATTTTTTATTGGGGCAGTTTAGTGTCTATTGAGGTCCCTTGTATGTTTCTTTTCTCCCCTGAATGTCACTAGATTAAATCTTACAACTAAATTTCAGGATTTTTGGAATTTATACCTTATCTGCATTGCCTTACAATTCCATCAGTATCCAAGAGTTTTATGTAGCTGTATGTCTTCTTTTTTTTTAATATTTTAACTTTATTGGAGTTGTTGTTTGGTTGTAAAGTCGTATTTGACTCTTTGTGACCCCATGGACTGTAGTGTGGTAGGCTACGCTGTCCTTCACTATGTCCTAGAGTTTGCTCAAACTCATGTCTACGAGTCGATGATGAAATCCAACCATCTCACCTTCTATCACCCCCTTCTCCTCCTGCCTTCAATATTTCCCAGCATCAGGGTCTTTTCCAATGACTCGGCTCTTTACACAGTTGATTTACAATGTTGTGTTAGTTTCAGATGTACAGAAAAGTGATTGCTATACATATATTCATTTTTGTTAGGTTCTGTTCTCATATAGGTTATCACAGAATATAGGGTAGAGTTCCCTATGCTATATAGTAGGTCTCTGGCAGTATCTATCTTATATGTAGTAGAGTGCATGTGTTCATCCAAAGCTCCTCATTTATCCCTCCCCCTTATATCATATTACTCTTTAGGGAAGTAATCTGTACCAAACAAATATTGGATTCTCTTTATCAAGAAATCTACAGTCCAATGAAATAATAGCAGAAAATAGATCATTATGAGTACATACACTTATGTTTTTATTGCTTATATTGATAATAATACAATATGCAAACGTCCTGAAGTATATAAATAAAATCTATCTGTAATGTAAGTTTAAATCTGTAAATAAGGCTCAAATTAAACAAGGAATAGAGCATTCTGATTAATCAAGTATTTTAGACTTCACCTGATTAAAAATTTAAATAAAAATACTTATTGAGCAGGATCTCCCTGATGGTCTAGTGGTTAAGACTCTGTGCTTCCAATGCAGGGAGCATGAGTTCAATCCCTAGTTGAGAAACTAAGAGCCCTCATGCTGAGCAGTGCAGATGAAAAATTAAAAAGAAAAAAATTATTGCACCCCTTGCACATTTAGGGTGATGATTTCAGTGTCACAAGTGATACAAAGAAGTATCAAAAAATGTCCCTACTTTCCCAAATTTTAGCTTATGTATTTTTAAATTTATAGAATATTTTATAAAAGCTATTCAATATCAAATATCTAATTGAAGTGTTACTCAGATTATTTTTAAAATTGCTCTGGATGTTCAGAGCAGAAAAGGGTTAATGTGGTCTGATCTGGTCAAAGAGAACTTTAGAGTCTGTGTTTTTAAAGAGAAGTTGGAAAGTTTTAAATGGCTAACATATAAATCTGGAAACAGAAATGCAGAAGACATGCTCCATAGCATCAACTTCTTAGATAAAAGGGTGTTTGTACAGGAATCATGGAGAAATAAGGTTACGTGGTGAAAGACCTGGATGTCAAAGACATTAACCCCCCAGTAGGTATTTGGGGCCAATAGAAGACTTTGGGGCAGATAAAGATACTATGAAAGCAAGAAAGTAGGACTAACTGATGACAAGATACAAGTAGGGTTGTATAAGAAAGACATTAGAGGTTTGAAATATTGTTGGTGTTATAATATAGTGCCAGGCATGAAAGGTTACACCTCTACTCCAAAGTAAGGAGAAAAGTGAAGAATAAAGGTCTGAATAAGAAAAACATTAGGATCAACCAACAGACACTCATACTAATTATTAGCAGTGAGATGACAACAAGAAATAAAAAACCAGAGACTCCAGAGAATCCTGAACGATTCAATTTAGTTAGGAAAACTGAAGTATTTCTCATGAAAATAGTGAAAAACAGGAAAGAAAGCTGTTTTATCTCAAACCAAGTATTCTTGTAATTTTGAGGGATAATTTGTACAAGCAGCCCCAAAATTAGTAGCTGACAATGTGTATGTTCATGTTTTATCTCAAGCAATAGCTTTTTACTTTGTCATAATGCTAAGAAATGCTAAGCACATCTAATAACTTTTTCTAAAAAGCAACTTTGACAGTGGAAGAATAAATATTCAATAGGAGCATAACTGTTCACCAGGTCAGGCATATGGTGAATGTTTCATTGAGTCAGTGCTCCTGATAATGGCCAGAAAGCATAAATAAACAAACACAAGCATGTGTATTACTCATTAAATCATCCTTGATGGGCCTTAGAGACTGAGTAAAGAGAATTTACAAAATGACCAGTGCAGTTTAAGGGCTGACTCATGGAAGGAATCTTAGGAAACCCAAGCTTCATGTTTAGCTTATACTTCTCTTCTTGCTTTGCTCTGTTAACAAAAGTTGTTGGCCTTGGCTAATTGATGTTTCAAATAGATTAACGTAATGGACAGAACGTCATTGATGTTGGAGATTCATTCTTGTGGAAATGTAAAGAAATTTTAATCTTCCCAGTATCTGGTTCTTCTTCTGCTAAGTGTGTTTTATTAACCATGTCAGGAGTTTTGTTTTGTTTTTTCCATTGCGGGATCCATTCTACCACCAGGCAAAAGGAATTCTCTCTCACTCTGTGACCTCTCTGTCTGACCTAACGTCAAGTAACTACAATCTATTCCAAGAATTGAAAACCTAGCTTTCCTCTGCCTCCTAAGGTCATGTGTTTAATTTTTTTTAATTTGTTTATTTGTCTGCACCAGGTCTTAGTTGTGGCACACAGGATCTTTCAGTTGTGGCATGAAAATTCTCCATTATAGCATGTGGGACTATATAGCATGTGGGTCAGTTCCCTGACCAGGGACTGAACCTGGGCCCCCTGCACTGGGAGCGTAGAGTCTTAGCCCTGGGCTATGAGGGAAGTCCCATGTGTTTAGTTTTTTAGCTCACATACTTCCAATTAAAACAGATTCAGTTGCAGAATAGATGATAAAAGGTGGAAGACTCTCAAAGGACAGGCATTTACTTCAAGTTATATAAATATGGGAGGGAACGAAAATTTATTCCTGGTTTCTACTGGGAGTGTTGGGCACTTTAAAATTCAACAACTCAGAAAACATCTTTCAAGAGAGCATCAAAGGAATCCTGTGACCCCTGGCAAGGTCAAGAATCATGAACAGACATTATCTTCCAGATCTGGAGGAGGAAATCATATCAAAGTAGACTTTAAATCAAAGTGAACATTTTATCAGTCTCATGAGCTAATAAAAAGGTTCTGTATCTTGAACCCTTTGCAAAAATTGCAAAGGACAACCTTTCTAAGTATCTACCTGCTTCTTTATCTGACTAAGCTTTTAGTCCCCGACTTTTTCTGCTTCTCATGTGGCCAGAACTCCAAAAGGCCTGTCTCATCCCTGTAGGGAAATAGAGAACAAGTCAAGAGCTTCAGGCTGTAAGAGAAGCTAAAGGACTTGGAAGGTCAGATGACTAGGCATAGCTAACTGAGAGTTTCCTACCCATTACCCCTTTCTTTAAATTTTGCTGTTAACATGTCAGGAGAGACTACCCAGATTGATTTTTAGGTTCTTTAGCACGATGTGTGATGAGCTTTGTCAGGCTATGTTTTGACACCGTCTGCACTTGAAGAAGAAGAAATCAACCCCAGAAAAGTCTCTGATGCTCTTAGTTAACTAGTCAATATCTCATTAACTATGAATCTATCTGAATAGTTAAGGGAGACAACGTGTCTTCAAAACAAGCACATGTTCTCCCTGAGACAAAGTCTGAGTTTGTGTCCAGGGCCCGCCACTTAGGAATGTTTCACCTTGAGCAAATTGTTTCAACACCATAGGTCTGAGTTCCTCAGCTGTACAATGTAAATAACAACAGTGCCTGCTCCTCAGGGTTCTGAGAGTGAAATGAGCTAACACATGTGATGCATTCAGTCCAGTGGTTGTCCCCTACTTGGTGCTCTGTACAAGTCAGCTGTTGGGATGTTGTTACTATTCTGACTCACAATGAAAACTTGATAGCACCACAATAGTACTCTCCTTTTGTGAAATTGCCTAATTTTCCTAGGATCCCTTATCTATCCTGTCACTGTACCCTTACCATGTTATTTCCCTTATCTGGATTAACCACTGACCCTCCTTCCACTGAGTGATAAAACCTGACACCAAATTTAGGATGTTTTCTCTATCTCACTCATTTCTATCCACTCTGATCCTTTCTCTCATTCCTCATCCATCCTATGTGACATATTCTACATTATCCTGAATAACCTACATAAAGTAAATACACCAACACTAGAGTTACTCTTGCCAGTAGCAAGTTTGTGTTATACCGAAAATATAGTGTTGCTTATGCATATCTGGATGAGAGACATGTTTTCATTTTAGAAACCAAACAGGAAGAGGCTATTCTATCCCCAAAGGGGTTTTTAAGCCCACTCCATTACTGTAGCAACAAGGCAAGCACTAATCATACCAGGAGAAGGCAACCATTAAAGCTAAGGTCTCCGATCACAGCAGAGAGAAACTCAGAGGCAAATACTGTATATACTCAGAGCAAGTGCATAAGCAAAGACTAAAACAGGGGCCCTTAAGCAAGAAGAAAACTGCTGTGGGCCAAAAGTGAATGATGACAATATCACAGGACACACAGAAGAATATCTAGACTGAACTCAAACTATTCACTGAGCCTCCATGGCTTATTATTATTAACCTCCATGGGTTATTTTTTCTCACTCGAGAGGAACTGAAGGTGGAAAAATCACTTTGTCCACTCTTTAGGTGTTCCTAGTAGAAATAAAAATCTGTATGTCATTCTTATTGTAAAAATTGGGTTCAACTGTTCTCAACAAATCAATTTATCAACTTTCATGAGGTCTTCAATTTTCATACATGACAGAAATAATCCAATGTGAGCATGTACCTGGGGTTTGCCCTACAAGACTATTTCCAGTGGACTACTGATTTACAAAGTGGGCAAAATACCATCAAACATCCTCTAACCACAAAATACCATTGTCTTAACCAAATCATTCTTTCTGGATATTCTGTCAGTGCCTTTATATCTCACTAGAATAACTTAGGTTGTTCTTGATTTGTGCATAGATATGGTCCTTCCATGGGTCCAGATACTCCAGGCTTTCAAATCATTTTTTTTTTCTTTAAATGGATGATTTGAAAATTTTAATTTCTTACAACCTTATATTTAAAAACAATAAGATGTTTTACAATATCTTATGTGGATGCGTTCACAATTTCAAATTATTTACTGGGTTCGCATTAGCTGTCCAGCCTGCAGACCTTTTTTTCAGTTGGGGTATAGTCGCTTTACAACGTTGTGTGAGTTTCTGTTGTACAATGGAGTGAGTCAGCTATATGTGTACACGTGTCCCCCCTTCTGCAGCCTCCCTCTACCCCCACCCCACCCACGTAGGCCACCCGAGAGCACTGGTATGAGCTCTCTGGTCTGCACGGCAGGCCCCCACGAGCTATCTGTTTTACACTTGGCCGTGCACAGATGTCAGCCTCCATCTCCCAGTTCATCCCACCCCACTTCTTCCCGCCCAGGGTCCATACATCCATTCTCTACATCTGCATCTCTACTCCTGCCCTTCAAATAGGTCCATCTGTACCATTTTCCTAGATTCCACATATGTGCATTATACTCATTCTTCCTATCAAAACTGAGAATAATTTCATTCTATTCGGATCATCCCACTACTCAGTACTTTTTATATTAGGGCTAATAACTCTTATACTCACTAGCGTATACATGTCTTGCTTCTTTAGCTTCCTTGTAATCTCCAGGTCTAGAAAGCAGAAATTATTTTTCCTTCTTTGGAAAACTTCAAAATGCTGACTAATGCTCTGCGCATAGTAGGATAAACATTTTACTTTACTAAATGACTGAAGAAATTGATGAAAGGCCAAATAAGTGCTGTAAGAGGGATAACAAGTTTCCTCTAGGCTCTTGGAACTTTAAACTGGAAAACTAAGAAAATTCAAATTCTAACAAATTCCTTTAGGAGAGTATCATGGGATTGGGGTTTGGGGTTCAAGAAGGCTGAATGTATGTAATCTAAACTCATGAAGACACATACACGTAAGAGCTGTTTTATCATTGTCTTTCAATGCTTTTCACATCATTGACTTTTTCCACGGGATGGAGGCTCTAAAGTAAAGAGGGAAAGGAAAACTCATTTTGGCTTACTCTGCATAGATCCTCATGGATCAATATAGGCTGTTAAGTGGTTACTTAAAATAAGTGTTTTGTTGTGTTGCATTTGTCATTGGCCTTAAAACCTCTGGCTGTTGCATAGCTTTGGGATTAGGATAAAAAGAAACCCTATAACCTAGAATAACCTCTCCCCCCCACATTGAAGAGGCAGCATCTTTAAGAGAGGGTAAACTTTGGGAGTCTCTTACCAGAGGCAGTGTTGCCCCAGAATAATAAGGATATTCATTTTTTGGTCCCATATTGTTCCCTTCAGTACCATTTTTTAATCTCCTCTGGAAAACAAACTGTCTGATACTAAAAAATACTTAAAAGTTCCAAATATCTGGGAAAAGAAACAAAATTGTTTTTGAGTGGGAGCTGCAGAGTAAAAGAGATATGCCCAAAACACAATGAGGTATTGATGGAATGGCTTATAAATAGAATGCTGGTAGAAGAAAAAAAAAAAAAAAAGATTTGAATTACAGGAACAGATAACAAAGAATGTGAGATATGAATTGACATCTGGGGACTCAGGAATGTGTTGGAAAAGGTTACCATAAATTACATTCTCCTGCTACACAGCAATAATAGTTGTCACACAAGAAAAGTGTATTTAAATTAAAATTTTCCCTTAAAACACTGCATCACAAAATATGTCTCCATGTGAACTTTAAAATGAGAGAATGAGTTGGCAAGCCAGTTGAGCCATTTGAGAAGCTTATAATCACTCTTGGATTCATCAATATGCAGACAACCTTAGGCAGAGAAAAAGGGAGAGGAAAGATTAATTCCTTTCCCAGATTCATCTTTGTACTTTGCAAGGATTAGTTTCCTAGTTTTGCTGTTAATCTCTTAACTATGCTGGTATATCGAGCCACTCATTGAAAGGAAGACTCCAGGTCCTATACCTACGATGGATTCACTCAGGAAAGACTAGGAATACTTTTTTCTAATCTTCAGAGCTCATAACCTGTTCTCCAGTGAAAACAATTTGCATTTTTTCAATGTTACCAAGACCCCTAGGTTGAGAGTTCTGGCCATATTGTTGATCAGTTGTGTGACCTTGGGCAAGCTCCTTAACTTCTCTGGTCTTCAGTTTCTTCATATTTAAGATAAAGCAACTGAGCCTAACACTTTTCAAAGTCCCTAACCATTCTGCAGTTCATGTTAATGGATTAATACATGGCACAGATCATAATATATGCCAAAAAATAGGATCTAGATCCTTGTATTTCCCAGTTTCAAGACTTCTCTTCACAATTGTGTCTCCTGAGAATCAGAGACAAGGCAATGGAAATGGATTAAAAAACTATTTCATTTACTGTAAATATTTACCTTTTGGTTGAGTCAATGGTGAATTGATCTCATCGTGACTACATAAACTCTATAGAATGCAATAGAATTATCTGAAAATACAGTGCATGTGGTAGGGAATGATTTCCATTTATTCCTTTCTCTTCTTTGTGCTAACATTCATGGGTAGGTTCTAAATTTAGAGAAATGGATTTTTTCAGGTCACAATTACAGTTACACAGTTATATCTCTGTGTTGGGCCTCTCAGCTTAGTGTGGTCATCCCTGCCTCTACATCAGGAATAATGTGTTTTTATTGTTTAAATGTTGGTGGATTACACATGTCTTGAATCTCCTGACAAGGATGAGATGTCAATATTTGTACATAATGATTGCTGTGTAAGATATGTGGTATTTACAAGCTAACAAATGAGTAATATTCACAAACAGAACTGAGAATGTAAATGTATTAATTCAATTTGCTAATCCTTGCTCCCCAGATATTAGTTTAAGTATAATCTTTAGCTGTAATTTGTATGTTTAAAATAGTTACAGAAGTAGCCAATTATTTGAGTCAAGGAGAAATCTATGAAAGTTAAGTTGGAAAGAGTGCCAATTTTGATCCATTTACTATCAAGAGGGTACCTTGAAGGAAAAGCCCGAAGCACTGGAGCTTGGATTGACCACTGCAAATAGGAGATGACAGTCAAGATGAGAGATGATGAGAAGACTTTGGCAGGGGTGAAGATTGCGTCAATAGTACTCAGAAAAGCTGACACATTGACCCAAGTAACAGAAAAAGACCACTCAGTCTCCCCTCCACATTTAGGCAAACAGGTCTTTTAGTCACAGGAGCCTTCAACAGGAAGTCCTGAGAAAGAGACAAAGTTGAGGAGAGCAGCCACGAGCATCTTAGAGATGAATGCTACAAAGCCATCTCCAGATTCTTTTGAAAATCAAGAAAATCTCTAGCCTGAAAATTTGATGATTATTAAGATACCCTCACATCCTTCCTTGAGAGTTGTATATTCCCACCAGCAGGAGCGAGATCCTCTCAACCCTGTCAATGTTTTCCTGAATTTCTATTCCAAAGGACCAGGAAGGTCCTTTACCAGTCAAATTCCATTCTTTCTTGACTGAGTTTTCTTGCATACTGCCATGTGCTTGTGAATCCCAGCTCAGGCACTAAAGATATTTTAACTAGTTGGGATAACTGCTTCTACAGAAAATTCCTTGTAACACTTTAAATGTTTTATCCAAATGTAAGTATACTGATGTGAAACCCATTGTTAGATACCTTTCTGTCATGTGTCTCTGTTGAGGCTCTTTGTCATTCCTAGATAACCAAGATATTAGAAATGCTGGAGCTGTTTTTGCTAATGCCTTCAAGAGCTTCTGGAGCTTCAGATATTTTTTTTTTTAATATATATCAACTGATAATAGGCAGGAAACTTAATGATTATGGAGTTCATATTTCTCACTTAATAGATGATTCAACTTCGCTGTCTGGAATTTTTTTTTCCAATCAGCAATCCTAATCCTTTCCAGTTTCAAGTAACATCCATGTTATTGTATTTATTTTGTAATTTCATCAGTATGCGTGTTTTCTCTTTGCTTTTCAAGCAATCAATAAGCATTTTGTTGGGAGGATTCTTCCTCCTCTCTGAGTTACTCTAGCCGATCTAGGAGACGGAATGAACTATTTATATAGTGATATTTCCCTAAAAAATCATTAAAATCTGAAAACAAGGTAAAATAAATGAAGGAACAGGGACCAGCAGATCCTGAGCTTCTGTTCCAGTTAGCCAGTCTTTGCCTTCAGCATACAAGTAGAGGATTCTGAAAGAAGAAAAGTGATGGTTCTTTTCTCTTCAAAGGTGATCAAACCACATCTGGAATAAAAGATTCCCTCCTGGACTCTTCAATTTAAGAGGAGTTAGACAAGCCAATATGTGCTCAGAGGATAATGAAAAATTCCAAGACCTTGTACCGTAATGACGGATTGAAGAATAATGTAGACTTTAAAGAAGAAAAGACATAGGGGCTAGTGAAAACTATCTTCAAATATTGGAGGGTTTTGCAGTACAATTGTGTGAAAGAGGATCATGCTCCATAGAAATATATAACCTCAATATCTCTAAAATCAGTGACCTGAGGGTACAAATGAGGATCCATCAGTGTCTGGATTTTATTTAACTGCCGCTCCCCACTTGAATAACTGCAGGGTTTGGTTCCACCCTGTTTATATCTGCGTGCCCTCAGAGTATTTTCTTAGTACTTTCCACTTGTCCCCTCTTGTTTATTTCCCCTGTCACCTCCATTGCCTGTGAGGGAAGGACTTCAGTCTACCGATGCTGCTGGTGGAAACCCTATTACTCTGCAAGGGGTGTGGTCTCTTCATGCCTAAAAGCTTCAAAACCACTGAAACCCAAACGTCTATGGATCCTTTAGGCTAAACTGATGTTGCTTCTGAATAGGTCTAGGAGAGGAGACCTTCCCCTCTCCCACTA
Source organism: Cervus canadensis (assembly GCF_019320065.1). NCBI lineage: Eukaryota > Metazoa > Chordata > Mammalia > Artiodactyla > Cervidae > Cervus > Cervus canadensis. Next base: position 4,896,700 of record NC_057395.1, on the reverse strand, counting down.
AAGCCAAGATCTGGTTACTGGGGTAAAACTGGAGACCTAATTCCTTTCCATCACACCCAAGGCAGCTCACTAAAAGTTTCTCTTTTCCAAAAGCTCTTCCTATCCATAAAACATATATTCCTAAAGCGTGACACCTGGATGAGAGGGGCTGGGGCTGACATCAGTTTCACATATTCAAAGTCAGAATTAAGCTCTGACCAGAGCAAACTGGGACTGATGAAGGAAGATCCTGGAGATGCTTCAATGTAAGTGGCTTTATTAGCTCAAATGCTGGAGAAGTGGGTTTAATCCCTGGGTCAGGAAGATCCCCTGGAGAAGGAAATGGCACCCCACTCCAGTATTCTTGACTTGTGAAGAGTCACATATGACTTAGCAAATAAACAACAATAACAAAACAGCTCATATGTGCTACCTGGAGAATTTTTCCCCTGTCACTGTTCCCTGTTCAAGTGTATATACTCCATGATCATTTGTTGGAAAGTGACCTGGAGAAGATGCCAGCAGCAAATGAGTGTTTGGACTAGATAACCTTATAGATTCCTTCCAAGCCCAAAACTGTAGAAGTCTAATCCTACCTCCTCTCCAGGTGCTAGAATGTTGGTGACAGAGACAGATCAGTAGGGCAGTAAAAACACAGGCTTTATGACGAATACCATATGATATCATTACATGCTGACTCTAAAATGACAGAAATGAATTTATCTCTGAAACAAAAACAGACTCACATAGAAAAAAGACTTGTGGTGGTGGGAGGTGCTAGGGGAGAGATGGGGTGGGAGTTTGAAATTAGCAGATGGAAACTATTAGCACATAGAATAGATAAACAGCAAGATCCTACAGTATTATTGTTGTTCGGCTATGTCCAACTCTTGGGGACCCCATGGACTGCAGTACACCAGACTTTCCTGACCTTCGCTGTCTGTCAGAGTTTGCTCAGACTCACGTCCATCGAGTCAGCAATGCTCTCTCACTGTCTCATCCTCTGTCTCGCCCTACTCCTTCTGCTCTCAGCCTTTCCTGGAATCACGGTCTTTTCCGATGAATCAGCTCTTTGCATCAGGCGGCCAGAGTATTCAAGCTTCCGCTTCAGCATCAGTCCTTCCAATGAATATTCAGGGTTGACTTCCTTTAGGATTGACTGGCTTGATCTCTTTGCTGTCAAAGAGACTCTCAAGAGTCTTCTCCAGCACCACAGTTCAAAAGCATCAATTCTTCATCATTCAACCTTCTTTGGAAATGGCACTTGGTCTTCTTTGGAAAAGGAAATGGCAAGACTATTCTTGCCTGGAGAATTCCATGGACAGAGGAGTCTGGTAGGCTACAGTACATGGGATCACAAAAAGTTGGACACCACTGAGTGATTATCATATTCAGTCTTCTTTATGGTCCAACTATCACATCTGTACATGAAAAAGCATAGTTTTGACTATCTGAATCTTCATTGGCAGTGATGTCTCTGCTTTTTCATTTGCTGTCTAGGTTTGTCATAGCTTTCCTTCCAAGGATTCTTGGAATGAACCCTTAGAAACTACTGTCTCTCTATTGGAAAACAGTTCTCTCCAATAGAGCTTGCTGCAGTGATGATAACACTCCATTATCTATGCCATACAACACAGTATCCACAAGCCACATGAGCCTATTGAGTATTTCAAATGTGGCTGGTATGACTAAAGAACTGAAAGTTCAAGTTTAATCAATGTAAATAGCCACTTATGCCTGGAGTCTGTCATGTGGAAAAGACAGTTCTGAAGTCTTAGAAGAAGGGAGTTGAGAGAAAAGTAAGTTTGAGTTGCATAGGATAATGGCGGACAATGGAAGCAAAACCATGAGATTAGAGCCAGGATGCAGCAAAAGTTAAAGAGGATGATAACAGGAAGCGACCTAAAAGACCCTCTAGTACAATAGCTTATAATGTTTCTGAGGCTCAGGTACCCTCTGGGAAATGTTGAAAGCAACGGATATTCAGAGTCAGTAATATGCTCAGACTAATTCATATGATAAATTTATATGAGGTTTCAGGGCAAGAGAGTTAGTAATCCCTAAAGCTCATCCCTTGTCCCCTTTCCAAACCACAAATCCCTGCTTGGGAATTCCTGATATAGTAAAACACCCCGTCATCTCTAAACAGAAAACTAAACCACAGAGCCTCAGGGTTGGCTCAAAACCATTCATTTATCATTAAGCTTGGCTTCCATTGTCTCCCTATCTGATCCTCTGTACATCTTTCTTTACCCAGAGTCACGTACACTTGTGTTTGATCTGGATAGTAGAGCTAGCAAAGATTTATACATAAAACTCAGGAGTTGGAGTACGCCCACTTAGATTTATTTGAAAGTGCAGTGTTTTTAGCAGCACTTAACCTTGTTCTCCTGTTTTTTGGAAATGAGGGAGCCACTAGTTCGATATTCAAAATGCAGGAAGAACAAGGTGCATTTGATTATCTTTCCTTTCTCTTATAAGAATAAAATGTGGTTAAAGTACATCAATAAAGAGACATCTTGTTCCTTGGTGTTTGATTAGGAGAGCATTTATGCAATTGATTTTCCAAGTTCTTAGTCATAGAGCAGAAAGGTCCCCATACGTTTCAGGAGTGTTAACTGTTAAAAATAGTTTCAGTTGCTGGGTAAATACCAATTTGCAGCAATTGGAAAGAAAAATTTCGCATGACTATTTACATACATTGTAGAGAGACTATTAGCATCACCTTGAGCTATCGGTTGTTTGCTTGTATGTGTGAAGGGAGAAAAGCCAATGCTTAATACAACACTTAGAACTCACATTTGCTATTGTATGTTCATAAATATTAATCTAGAGAGATAATTAGCTCCATAAATTTTACAATTAGCCTTTCAGAAAAGAAGTGGGTGCTGATAAAAATAAGGCATGCTTTTAAGCATCTCCACTGCAAGTGTTTTCACTCTAACAGCTTTGAGTCAGGTCAATCTTTGTTTAATCTTTTCCTGAAATAGGCATGTTTTACACTTATTCCATCTCCCCCTTGGGAAGATAGCCTTGCAACAAGGAAAATAGGTTTCTATTCTTAAAATATAGGTACCACCTACTTTAAAAACTTTTTTTCTTTTTTTCTCTGGAATACTCTGGGATGACATAAAGGCCATGGTTCACCCCCTTGGAGATGATTCCAGATCAGGCCAAGGGAAATGTACATAAGTGTATTCCACAAGTGAAATCAACATCTTTATTTTAACATGTTCTTCTGCATGTGTTGATTTAAAACAATGCTCTAGTCCTTAAATCTGAGAGTGAAATCCTACCATTTAATGTCAGTCACAAAATGGGGAGATGTTGGTCCCAAAGTCTAGGTCAATGCCCTCTTCTAGAAGCTATGAGGTATTGTGGGGAAACTAGTCCATTGGAAGCTAACAGTCCTGAGTCCTAGTACCTTTCTTATTAAGTCTAATTAGTATTAACTAACTGGGTAAACTTGGATAAATCACACAATTTCCCTTTCTTTTAAAAAAACAAACTTATGGCTGTGCTGGGTCTTCACTGCTTGTGTGGGCTTTCCACTAGTTGCAGCAAGCTGGGGCCACTCTCTGGTTGCACTGTACGAGCTTCTCATCGTGGTGGTTTCTCTTGTGGAGCCGGGGCTCTAGGGCTTGTGGGCTTCCGTAGCTGTGTCACATAGACTCCAGAGATTGCAGCAGGCGGGCTCAGTAGTTGTGGCTCTCAGGCTCCAGAGCATAGGCTCAAGGGTTATGGTGTGGGGTCTCAGCTGCACCATGGAATATGAGATTTTCCCTCATCAGTGATCAAACCTGTGTCTCCTGCATTGCTAGGCAGATTCTTTACCACTGAGCCACCAAGGAAACCCAATTTCTTTTTCTTTGAAATTAAGAGATCAGTCACCCTTTCCAGTGCCCTTTTAAGGCTGACGCAGTGCCATAAGAGGCTAACACAGGAGGGTAAAGAAAGTATCCATAAAACCCAGAGAAGAGATTTTTAGAACTCTTCTCTGGATCCTGTCTGGAGTCACAACTGAACCGGAAGATTTTAAGTCTTAGCACTTACTAGTATGTGTGTAGTTAATACCAAAGTCATTAAATTTAAACTTGACCTTCAATAAATTAATTAATTAATTAATTAAGAGATCAGCTTGCTTGGTGGATTCCTAATCTGTCTATACATTAGTTAACATTCAGGTTCCTGGGCCTCTCTCCAGTGCTATTAAATGAGAATCTTGAAGGAGAAGGGCCCAGGTATCTATTTTTTAAGACAAGCTCCTCTAGTGGTCCTCATACACCCAAAGGAACCAAGTGGGTTTTCTGCAGCAGCTGGTGAATTTGGTGGTCTTTACTATTCCTTTGTTTTCTCAATGTCTGTCACTGACATGCTCCCATGGATTGATGTGGGGACGGTGAGGAGACCTCTAGAAGAAAGGGGCTGCTCATCCTGGACAAGTAAATAAAATACAAGATGTGAACAGAATCATAGGTTGGTTGTGACCTTTCCAATTCACTTGAGGCTAATTCTTCACTGTGCAATGAAAAGGGTTGTAGTAGTAGAGTGTTAGTCGTTCAGTCCTGTCTGACTCTTTACAACCCCATGGACTATAGCCTACCAGGATCCATGGGATTCTCCAGGCAAGAATACTGGAGTGGATTGCCTCCTTCTTCAGGGAATCTTCCCAAATCAGGGATGGATCCCAGGTGTCCCACACTGCAGGCAGATTCTTTACCATCTGAGCCACAAGGTAAAAGGTTGTAAGACTGCTCAAAATTTTCTCTTGAGGCAACCTAAAATATTCTCAGGATAGGAAATGATTTTTCTGTCTCACACCAGCCATCACTGATCATTGGTGGATCCTGAATCCTTGTGTTGTGAAGGACAGAAAGGTCACGTCCAGGGCCAGCCCGTGTTCTGCTCTCAGACCTTTTAAGAAGTCTGACACATGCCAACTTCAGAGACCTGGATTCAAACCCCAGCCCTGCCGTTCTCAGCCATGTCACCTTGACATGGCCTCCTCTGTTTCCACATTCATTAAAAAATAGGGATAATAAAACTTATCTCATAAAGGAATCTGAAGACTAAATCAATAATGTTTGAAAAGCTCATAATTTAAAAGGTAAAAAATATTAGTTCTTTATTCCCCTACTTCCCTCGAGCAAAAATTCATATCTGATCTATCAACAGAACTTCCAATTAAGCCAGGGCCATACCTGGAAGATGAGAATAATTGCAAATGGATAATGAGTGAAATAAAAGAAAACACATATATAATGCTTTGTGTGTCCCTGGCACTGATCTAAGCCCTTGAAAAACTCATTTATCCACATCTGCCCTTTTAGAGATGAATCAACCTAAGACAAAAGGGTGAAATATCTGCCCAGAGTGACACAGTTAATAACTGGACTGCAAGTATCCATGCTCTTAAATACCTTTCTGAGCTACTCTTGGGATGGAGACAGGGAGGGTAAGAGGATGGAAAGGAGTTCACATCAACATCAGCGAGTAGGATGAGAAGCCCACAGACCCTACCATGACCGAAATGCACACTTTATGTGGCCTGCCTGGGATTTATTGAAAAGTCATGTAGGACATGCACATATCAGTTACTTTAATCTCCCCCACTTCAGTTTTATTTTTGTAACCAACCTGCTTTATTCATTTCACTCATAAGCTTCCCTCCCTGACCCCAAAGTGTCTGAGTTTGCGATTACTCTTTTTTTAAATTTTTAATTATTTTTAATTGGAGGATAATAGCTTTACAATATTGTTGGTTTCTGGCGTATATCAACATAAATCAGCCGTAGGTATATGTGTGTCCCCTCCCTCTTGAAATATCAGTTTATCCGGTGAGTCCCAAGGTTGCATACTGAGATTTGTAGTTCAATTCTTTTCTTATTCTTTTTCTTAATGGGAGTGGTTTTCCCCTTCCTGGTTTTCCTACTAAAGAAACCAACTTAACTAAATCCGAAAGGAGGAATGAGGGCCCAGATGATGAGGAAAAGTAGCTTCTGGCTTTCTGTGCTTCATGAGGAAGACCCTAGGTTGTGTTAGGAAAAGACATTCACAGCCCCGAGAGTTTACAAGACGATCACAGTGTCAGCTGGCCCTCACTCACCCTAAAGAGGAGAAGCTGGCAGGAAAAGTAGTGATTTCAACTTTCTGTTTTTACCAAACATAAAATTTTAACTGTTGAAAACAAAGAGGCAACCCCCTTCTAACAGCTTACGTGTTAAAGAAGCACAAAATATTTCCTCCAACAGAACCATCAGTTCTGCAGTTGTACATGTTTCCCACTTGTCACTCTCCTCATGGGCTGGTGGCCCCATGATCCATTCAGCCCCCAAATCTCAGGGAGGCTTGAGACCACCTCCCACCCCCTAGGATCTTCCCAGTATTGCTATTGAACTTGGAGCCATGGGAGGAAATTTGCTTCAACTTGAAAGCTTTTCACTGAAAGGAAAAGGCAGCTCAGTGAGACAAATTACCTTGGTCTCATCTAGGACCCCACACCTGACATTCACTCCTCCAAACCTCAGAGGAACCTTGTAGCTTCTGTGATTTCGAGGTTGGTCCAGAGACACTGCTGTGCCACTCTGGGTTACCCAGAAACATCTTGGGGAGCCATGGGTCTCACCTTATGATTTCCCCCAGCGCAGTGAGGCTCAGTGTGGTGTCTGGGTCAGGGGGACAAGCCAGGGGCAGCTCTTTCAGGGCTTGTAGATGATTTAAGTCTGCTCTTAATAATTAATATATTTTGGCATTTCAAACAGCATTAAAGAAGTACATTAGACATGTATCGTTATCAAAAGAAGCCATCCCTGGCGGCTCAGTCAGTAAAGAACCCACCTGCAATGCAGCAGACCCGAGTTCGATCTCTGGGTCAGAAAGATCCCCTGGAGATGGAAACGGCAACCCACTCCACTCCTCTTGCCGGGAAAATCCCACGGACAGAGGAACATGGCGGCCTACAGTCCATGGGGTTGCAAGAGGCAGACACGACTTAGCGACTAAACCACAACATTACCTGAAAGTCGTTAATGGAACTAAGAAGCCTCTAGCTATTCTCAGGGTACTCCAGGCTTGATCATGTGATTAAAAAACATACCCTCTCCCCCATTCTGGTGTGAATGCTAACATTAGCAGAGCACCGCCTCCTTCCATAGAAATGTCAGTTTAAACTCTCCCTGCTGTTTTCAAGTTCATCCATCTACGCAGCCCCTAGAGCTTTCATCCACCATCAACTTACTGGGTCACTACACTGTTCAACCCCTTGGGTTAGCTAACTGTGGTGGTAGCGTTCGCTCCCCTTTGATAGGACATGAAACCAAGGATGGTGAGCATTCAGTGAATACTCCAGGGTCCGGCCAGCTGGGGAAGAAAACATGTCCTTTCCACACCAGAGGGCAAGAGCCACGGTCCTCACTGTTCACAAGAGAAAAAATTAAGAACCAGAGAAATTAGGTGAGTTCTCAAAAGTCACTTAGCCTGTGGATGGCGGAGAACGCAGCTATAATCCGGATTTCCCAGCTCAGTTTTCTGTTGTTTCACATCTTACTGCTGCTATAACACTGGCTAAAGCCCCAGCCCTTCCTCAGACACTAGGAGCAGTGTCCTCAGGACCCTGAGACTAGTGGGTTTGAGATGCCCAGCTCTGGCTAGGCAGCTCTTCAGTCGAGGCAGGAATTTGAGGCAGCCAGGTGCCGGTCTCTTCACAGGCAGCTCAGGAACCTTCCACACCCCCACAGAAATGAACATGGGTGAGGCCACTCTTCTAGGTGGGTGGTCCCCTCCCGGGCTATGAAAGTGCTCCAGGACCCAAGCGCAACACACAAGGAAGACATACAATCATAAGCACATGCACACACTTACACACATTTACACACACACACATGCCAATCCTGTAGCAACACTACGCTGGGTGATGGAAGGAGGAGAAAAAGCTTCTGAAGGTTAATTTGCTATTTTCTTTTTGTGGCAACAGGGGTCAAGGCTATTTGGAATCCACAGATAATCCCCAATCCTCCCTTTTAGCCATTATTTACTAACATTTTAGAGAGGAGCTTGGGAGCAAGAAAGTGCCTAAAACTCACCCAGGATCAAGAAAAACCAGGAACCAGAACAATTTACTAGCTGGATTATCAACCCCACCTGGAGAGTAAATTCTATAATAAACAGCAGAATTATCAGCCCCAAATTGAGAGTGAGTAATATAAAGGAAAGCAGAGAGATGTGCTAAGCTGTTTTCATCTCTGGTTCTGTCTTGATAACTTCCTTGCCCTGTTACCATCAGCAGCCCTGAAGGAGCCCATGCCTTCAAGCTGGCCCACCTTTGCACTCTCCCAGAATCCCACAAAGCAGCCTAGACTCTTCCTGCAAAACTCCATTCCCTGTCCCCTTTCTGTCTTTTAGAAAACACCAAGGCCTCGCCTCTCCATAATCAGTTAATTCGAAGTCTTCATAAATTCCTCAGCTGGTTCTTTTGTGCAGCTATATCTAAGCTCTACACAGTTCTTTTTTTCTTGCCATTTTCCATCAAGACATTTGTCTGGGTCCCATCCTTTCATATCCCACTCCCTCCTAGTGCAAAATGCATAAGTTAAACTGCTATCATAGACAAATGAAATTGTTTATCCCTGTAAGGACCAAAAGAAATGCAAATGAAAACAATGAAGTAGACCTTTGAATTTATCATAGTGACGATATCTTAGAATATTTAATTCCTGCTGTTCACAAGTATATGGTAAAGCTTACAGTCTAATATACCTTCAAATGGGTATAAACTGATGCAACATTTCTAAAAACTCAATTTCATCATCTGTATTAAGACCTAAAAGAGTTCAAAACTCCTGAATCAAAAATCTTATTTCTTTGAATTTATTAAACGGGATTAGTGAAACTTATGCACAATGATTCATTATGGGAATGTTCAATATTGAGTTATTTATAACATTAGAAATGATAAATAAATGAAATGAGACATGAAATAATAATGGGATGGCTCTAAAGATACCACATTCTACGCATACTACGGAATAATAGTTGATCATTGAAAGTTATACTTTGAAAGGTGCATAACATGGGGATATGCTTTCAGTATATTAATAGTGATAAAAAATAAGATACAAAGTTATGCATATGAGCATATATTTACATAAATACATATATAGGGAAGTTTTTAAAATATATTAAATTTTAGTGGTTATTTCTGGGTGGTGGAATTATAGATAATTTCTATGATTTTTCTCTCTTGCATTTCTTCATTTTCTAAATGTTCTGACAAAAAATGCATTATTGTGATAACTAGAAAAACAAAAAAATGTATATTTCATTAAATATTGCTGTGAAACTAGCAATTTGATCTCTTCCCTTTCCCAGATAACATGCTTGCACTTCTTCAAGAAGCTGACTTTCATTAGGACATAGGGTTTGCATGAGTAGAAATCTCTGGCTGTTCAGATAGAAGATAATTCTGCAGAGAGAACATTTCCCAAGCTTTCAACTCCCAGGGCGACAAATGGCTGCTTTTTCCAGCAGCTCCAACACACCCAACACAGCATCGCAACACAAGTCTCTTCTGCACTCACTGTCAGACACGGGATTCTGACTTACTGTGTTTGCTACCTGTGGTCCTGTATGTACCTTCACACACACTCACACTGTCTTGTAATGGGACATGTATTTGTTTCATTAAATTCACTCCGTCAGCAGTTTCTGCTCTAAACAGTCCCTGAGGCCAAAAGAAAAAAAAAAAAAGGCAGTAATCAACAGACTACTTTCAAGTACAGAGTACCGACCTATTTATAAAAGGAAATTAAGTAAAACCGGTAATTATAACTAGCGTACAACCTTTCAACATAGTCAATGAGAAATTCAATTTGCCTAAAATAATGAGACACTCTGGCAGGAACAATCTGTTCGCGTGCTGTTCCCAAGAGCCTGGGGATGGAAACAAGCCCTGCCTGACATTTGATACTATCTGTCAGTTTATCAACTCTGTCTGGGGGGAGTTTTACGATGGCACTAGGAGGTTTGGAAGGGAGAAAGGAAAGAAAAATTCTCTTTTCTCTTTTCTACCCAGCAATAGGAAACCTGTTAGAAAATGGGTTCAGATTTCTATTTTGAACACTTGGATAGTCTACGTCAGACCTACTTTTAGTGGGTTTAATTTAGCTACTTTCCACCCTTTTCTACCATCTCCCAAACCAAATGGTTGAAGTCTCTTCAGTCTCTGCCCTGCTCATATGTTCTTTGTCTAATGTTTATCCATTTGCTTTTTTTTTCTGCTTTTTTTTTTTCCTTGCGGTTCCTATCTTATTGAAGTAAGACAAAGAAATATAAAAGTTGAATTAATGAGTGTCAACACAAACCAGTATCTACTGATTTGGGGGGCTTTCCCTACCTAGCTTAAGACCACTTCTTGGATTTCATTCCTTCATTGGCTCCACACAATTTATTGGCTACTAAGTGTCAGCTCCTCTGCTTGGTGTTGGCAGGAAAAAAGAAAGAATAAAGCATAGACCTGTTATTGTTGTTGAGTCACAAAGTCATGTCTGACTCTCTTGCGACACCATGGGCTGACTGCAGCCTGCCAGGCTCCTCTGTCCATGGGATTTCCCAGGCAGGAATATTGGAGTGGGTTGCCATCTCCTTCTCCAGAGCATCTTCCTGACCCAGGGATTGAACCCGAGTTTCCTGCATTGGCAGGCAGAGTCCTTACTGCTGAGCCATTAGGGAAGCAAAGCATAGACTGTGTCTTCCTAAATCCCAACAGCTAGCAGGGAAGTAGACTCATAAACACATCATTGTAAAAGTATTTGGAGACATGGTAATGGGGATTCTTGAGAATGTTTAGAAGAGTTACCTACCTAAGCCAGCCTGAAGGGCCATAGGAAACAGGATAGAAAAGTCAAGGAAGGAATAAGGAGATAAAATCCAAACTAAGTAGTAAAGGATGAGTCAGAGTTAACCAGGCTGAGAGGAAGCATGTTCCCAGTGAAGTGAAGCCGATGAGGCAAGAATCCCAGGCCAACAAGCAGAATGCCCTTGGTAGCTAATGAGCGGCGGGTGAGGAGTGGTGAGAGATGAAGATGGGAGGGGAGGCAGGTGTATCAGTTGGCTTTTTCTGTGTAACAAACCACCCTAAAACTTTATCGCTCAAGAGCTGCTGCTGCTGCTAAGTCACTTCAGTCATGTCCGACTCTTTATGACCCTATGGACTGTTGCCTGCCAGGCTCCTCTGTCCATGGAATTTTCCAGGCAAGAATTCTGGAGTGGGTTGGCATGCCCTTCAGTGGAGTTTCTCGACTCCAGGGATCAAACCCAGGTCTCCTACACTGCAGGCAGATTCTTTAACACTGAGCCACCAGGGAAGCCCCAGGGCTCGGAATAGCCACTATTATATTTGTTAATACTCATGAATCTGTGGATCACCTGGGCAGTTCTTTGGATCTGGACCAGCTTGGCCAGGGATGAATGGTATAGGATGACCTAACTCACATATCCGAGGTGTCAGCTAGGATACCTGGGGTGTGGTCTCTCATCCTGAAAGAATTCACTTGGATTCTTCATTTGAACATTTGAACATTTGAACATCAAGTGTTCCCAGAGAGCCACAGGAGTGCAAGCCTTCACTTGGATTTAGTTGCTAGTATCCAACTGGCTAAGCCCATAGTCAGTGTGGGAGAGGACTATCAAAAGCATGGGAGGTGTGATATATTGCAGGCTGATACGTTAACAATAAAAAGGATGATAGAAGGTCTTGAGTGTTATGACACACTAAAGAAATGGGAGACCATTTAAGACTTTAAAACAGAGGAAATATATATACACATACATATATTTGCAAGTTAATGTTGTCATCTGTTTTTGGGTAACTATCCAGAAGTGGAATTTCTGCATCCACTTGGTTTTTGGTAGTTCTATTTTTAATTTTTTGAGAACCCTCCATCTGTTTTCCATAGTGGCTGCACCAATTTATATTCCCACCAACAGTGCTCAAGGGTTCCTCATTCTCTACATCCTCACCAATACTTGTTATTTGTTGATAATAGTCATTCTGACAGGTGTGAGGTGGGATCGCATTGAGGTTTTGATTTGCATTCCCCCTAATGAAGAGGGATGTTGAGTATCTTTTCATGTGCCTGTTGGCTATCTGCATGACTTCTTTGAAAAAAAAGTCAATTCAGATATTTCACCTACTTCTAAATGGAATGGGTTTTTTTTTTCTTTTTGATGCTGACTTAAATGAGTTATTTATATATTTTGAATATTGACTTCCTGGTAGCTCAGAGGGCTTCCCCAGTAGCTCAGACAGTAAAGAATCTGCCTGCAGTGTAGGACACGTGGATTCAATACCTGGGTCAGGAACATCCCCTGGAGAAGGAAATGGCAATCCACTCCAGTATTCTTGCCTGGAGAATCCCCATGGACAGAGGAGCCTGGTGGGCTACAGTCCATGAGGTTGCAAAGGGCCGGACACAACTGAGCGACTAAACACACATGTATACTGGTTGTTGTCAGCTATATGAGTTGCAAATATTTTATCCCTTTTTATAGGTTGCCTTTTCATTTTGTTGATGTTTTCCTTTGCTAAGTGGAGTTCCTAGTTTGATACATCCCCACTTTAAAAAAAAAATGTTAGAGTACAGCTGCTTTACAATGTTGTGTTAGTTTCAGGTGTATGGCAAAGTGAATCACTTATACATACCATAAATCCACACTTTTTTGAATACTTTTCCCATATAGGTCATTACAGAGTATTGAGTACAGTTCCCTATGCTATACAGTAAGTCCTCATTAGTTTTCTATTTTTTTTTTTTTCAGTTCAACAGCTTCTTTATGATGCATTCTCTTATGTACATATAAAATCATTTTCTATGCTCTGCTTTTATCTCTATCTTACATTTTTTATTTTAATTGGAGGCTAATTACTTTACGATATTGTGGTGGTTTTTGCCACCTCCCAATTTATCCCCCTCTCCTGAGTCCCTCCCCTCCAAAACTGTAAGTTTGTCTTCTACATCTGTGACTCTATTTCTGTTTTGTAAATAAGTTCATTTGTACATTTTCTTTTTTTAGATTCCACATATTAAGTGATATCATATGGTATCTGCCTTTCTCTGGTATAGTTATATTTGTTGATTTTTTTGCTTTTGTTGCCTTTTCTTTTGGTGTAAACTCTAAAAATAATTGCCAAGGCCAAAGTCAAGGAGCTAACCACCTATGTTTTCTTCAAGGAGTTTTATGCTTCCCAGTCTTACATTGAAGTATTTAATCCATTTTGAGTTAATTTTTGTGTCTGATGTATGATACTGGTCCAAGTTCACTTTTTTGCATGTGGCTGTCCAATTTTCCCAGCACCACTTATTGAAAATGCTGTCTTTCTCCCCATTGTATAGCCTTGGCTCCTTTAGAAGAAACTGACTACATATACTTAGGTTTATTTCTGATTTCTCTATTCTGTTCCATTGGTCCACATGTCTGTTTTTACACCAAAATCATACTGTTTTGATTATTCTAGCCTTGCAGTGTAGTTTGAAATCAGGGAGCATGATGCCTGTAGCTTTGTTCTTCCTCAATTGGCAATTCAGAGTCTTTCATGTTTCTTAGCATTGTTTGTTCAATTTCTGTGAAAAATGCCATTGATATTTTAATAGGATTGCATTGAGTCTATATATCACTTTGGATAGTATAGACATTTTAACAATATTGATTCTTTCAATACATGAGCATGGAATATATCTTTCCATTTATTTGTGTCTTCTTCATTTTCTTTCATCAAGATCTTACAGAATTCAGTGTACAGATCCTTCACCTCCTTGGTTAAATTTTTCCTAGATATTTTATTACTTTTAATGTAATTGTAAGTGTGATTTTGCTAGTTCATTATTAGTATAGAAATGCAACAGATTTTTGTCTATTGATTTTATATCCTGCAACTTTATTTAATTTGTTTATTTGTTCTAACAGTCTTTAGGGTTTTCTATAAATAATATCATTATTTCATCTGAAAATAGTGACAGCTTCACTTAGTCCTTTCTTATTCGGATGCCGTTATTTCTTTTCTTGCCTAATTGCTCTGGCTAGGACTGTCAGTACCATGTTGAAAGAAAGTGTCAAGAGTGGGGATCCTGTTCTCATTCCTGATCTTGGAGGGAAAGCTTTCAGCTTTTCACATTGAGTATGATGTTAGCTGTGCACTTGTCATATTTATGTTTTGTTTTTATTTTAAATGAGACAACCAGGAAACTATAATTTCACAGAAATCATCGACTTGGTGTCATAAAAGCTCATTCATTGAAGACAGAAAGACCTGGATTTACTTTGAGAAAGTTCCTCGATATCTGCAAGCATCAAATTTTCCCATCTTCGAAGTAAAGATTAAAAATACCAGATACCTACCCCCATAGGGTTATAGTGAGGATTACATGAGATAAGGCATACAAAGCACATCAACAAAGTCTAAACTTGTGATAAGCACCCATTAAGCATTGGTCATCACTAGTTTATTATTATCATTATTATTGATTTCAATGAGGCTCAGTTGAGAGAGGATCACCTAAAAACTGAAAATGGGCAATAGTAGTTAGGGCAGAGACAAGAGGATGGGTTTGAGAAATATCTGGGGCTTAACACTGGAATAAGAAGGAAATTGATTTTATGGAGAACTCTAAGAAAAAGAAAGACTCAAGAGAAATCTCCAAATTTTTTTCTGACTTAGGATGCTAAGAGGATTGCTTCTAACTGGTATAGCTAACATAGGAGGAAAGCCTCATTTAGAAGGAAAAATAATGATGAGTTGTATGTGAGGTGAATGCGAGATACCCTTAGGAGTCTAGGCTGATGGGCAACCATTGGACAGACCCAGTGAGTTTAGTTGCAAGCCAATTTATGGCCAGCCTTGAGATAACATAATGTGAAAAGAAACTGCCCATATACTCTACTTATGTTGGCAGGCAAAGGATCTTATTTTCAGAAGTGAGCAGAGCATTATTCCTCCATAAAATCCAAATCCAAGCAAGCAAATGTAAGTGACTGGAATTCCTCCTCTTGTTCACTGTTGTTTAACTGACCATAGCTTCTCTGAAGGGTAACGCAATTCTTTTTCTGTCATCCCATCAGAAGTCTCCATAAGGAGGGACTAAGCTAAGTAAAATGCCCAGAAGCAGAGAAGACCAAAACACAGGAAGGGAAGCAGTCATCTGAAAAGAAACGGAAAGAATTTCCCTCCTCCAGGAGGAAAGAGCAATTCAAGACTGATCCCAACAGAGGCACTGCAAACTCCCAATCAAATGATGAGTGTCAAGAGTCATGAGGCAGGAAGAAAAGAAGGACGCAGTTTTGCTTAAGAACCATAGAGCTTTTACTGGAGGAGTATTGACTACCAAGTCATTTCTCCTGGGAATTCTCTCAACTCTTAATTCTTGGACAACTAGAAAAACTCCTTCTCTTCTCCTAAAGGAGGTACAAAGTCTTCCAAGTGGGAGAGATTTCAGAGGGTGTGCTGGTTGTCTTACTTTGACATCTGGAGGACTGCTCCCAGGCAGTATGTGCCTCTTCCTTTGGACTTAGAATAGACAGAAACCAGTTTCCAAATATGCTAGAGTATAGGACAAAGGATTTGGAAATAGTGACCTACTAGGTCATTAGCTCTTACACTGATGAAAACCATGGACATCTTGCCATAAAAATTCACATTCACACACAGTTATTCATAGGATTTGGGGACTTGTTCAAGGCTCTCAGAAGTTATCCATGGAAATTCAAAGGTCTGAGGACCCAAAGCTAACAACCTGACAGAGAAGTGGGATAGGAGGGAGCACAAGAGACCAAGTCAGGGCAGGGACAGGCAAGGAATGCACAGTTTCACCAAGATATTAGCAGGAATGGCTGAGAGGTTTGATAATGATGTGTTGAAAGTAGTTCATGAAAACCTTTGTTCCTGCTCCATTCCAGTGTCATGGGTGCTGAGGCTCAAAGGGCTGAGTTTGGTGAGAAACCAAGGAATTTTGAAACTTGAGACAGGATTGCAGCTTCTGTGTATAAGGAAAAAAAAAAATCAATGCCAAATTCACATCTTCATTATAATGTTTTCTCTGAAAGAGGCATTTAAGAAACTTAATTTTCACATTTTTGGGGGTTGGTGAAGAGGGTGGAGAATGGCAGGGGTGGTGGTAGATTATTGTTCCAGGACCATCTACCCACTCTGCCTTTTGTCTCAGATTTGGGCACATGGCTTGGTGTCCTTTCAGGGAACTCTGCATGCCTGGGGCTTGAGTCTGCTCTGCTGTGGTGGGTGGGTAACAATCTGTGGAGGAGGAGCCCCAGTTGCTAGTGCAAAAAGTGCAGGTGTCCCAGGATACCAAACAGTTCCATGTTACAAAACAAACAGGAGCTGAGAGGCTGGGTTTATGTCCTCTCCAGCCACATCACCACTTCCTGTTTGAAAGAGCTCGAAGTTCTCTGGTATGGCCTCCTGGTCAGCCCCCCATGTGTGTACATGTGTCAGCTTATCATTTACCCAGGTTCTCAGAGGAGACGAAAGTCATAGTCTCAGTTGTCTTTCTTCTTCCTCTTGAGCATTTCCCATCTTTCCTCTCTTCTGTTTGAAGTAGAGCATTGAAAGGTGTGGTCATGGCAAGGGTCTCAGACGTTCAGCCTCTCTTTGAATGTAGATTCCCTCTTCCTGTGCTCCCTAACATCTCTCCAATTGCTTTCACTAGGATTTCTCCCTCCTCAGACCACTGAAATACAGTAGTTCCTCTAAGTTCATGCAAGAGACCAATTCTTTTTAAACATCAATCACTACCAAAACACCAAAGCTGTGCCTCAACCTTCCCATGTAGCAGTCATATGTTTGGTTACCCCAGAACATCTATTCAGATTAGGAGAATATAAAGCTTAATCTCCCTCAAATCATATCTGAGTGTCTGCTGTGTGTTAATCAAGAATAGAAAGATATATGTTTCCAGTATCTTAAATGATAGAGATAAGTGATTTCATCTATGGGAGTGAGGGGCCCAACAACTTAGAATGTAGAAATTCAGTGGATTGTAATCATCCACACTGAACTCTGAATGATGGTATATTTGGCAATACCATTCTGAACAATGGGAATATTTTAACTAAGCCTTGAGAATAGAATTTCCTTCTGTCTTAAATATCAAAAGCTCCTAGAAAGTAAACTTAAAACATCACACTTTAGTATGGAAAGAAAGCACTAGTACCTCAGTTGCGTACAACTCTTTGGGATCCCATGGACTATAGCCCGCCAGGCTCCTCTGTCCATGGAATTCTCCAAGCAAGAATACTGGAGTGAGTAGCCATTCCCTTCTCCAGGGAACCTTCCCAACCCAGGGATCAAACCCCGGGTCTCCTGCATTGTAGGAGATTCTTTACTCTCTGAGTCATCAGGGAAGCCCCTAGTATACTATGAAAACTGTACTCAAAACTTTTAGTTTATTAAGTGGTAACAATAAAATATGCTTCCAAATCCTTTCTGGGCAGGCATAAATGTGACACAGACAAAATCAACACTCATAGCCAAGAGAACATTTTGTTTAATAACCTTCTGATATTACATGGTAATTATAATTAACTTTAAAGGACTACTATGTGATACACAGTCCTCTCAAACATCTTTGTAGTTGATTCCAAATTATTGGTAAGATTGGACAAATGGATACAATGAAATGCAGCAACATTAACAGAAATCACATTTCAAGTGCCCTGATCCCTGGGCCTCTTCTGCCATGATGCTTTGTGTTTTCCAATCTTTCTCAAGTGCCTGTTCTAGTGACCCTGGCACTTGACTGTAGATAAAGCAACACGTTTTCCCAATTAAATATTTTCTCTTAAATATTCCCCAGTGCCTTCAAAAGAAAATGGTGTCCAGGATATTACCTAAATATTTCTTTTCATTAAAACCCAGGGTTAAGCTTTTTATTTTAATGAATCTAGTTAGACTCTAAGGAGACTACCTTTTTGTGAATGGCGGATAAATTTATAAATGCAGTGCTTTCTGTTTAAAAAGGAACCGCTTCAAGCATGGGTGGAAAAGCATTTCAAATACTTTCCCTTAAGCTGATGGAAACCTCAAGTCCAGAGAGAGCAGGGGTCCTAATGAATGGAGCTCTTCTACAGTGTTTCACTTCAAATCTTGTATTTAGTATGAGATATTGATACAGTCAAAGATTGTGTTCTGGAACCCCAGATAGACATGAATAAAATATGAACATATTTATTACATGAGGTCTTAGTTCCTCCTTAGGAAAGGTCCATTATAGATTTATGTCAGTCATCATTCTTTCAGAGGAGATTTTTGTATTTTTGCCATATTTCTTTAGGGACTTGGCAGTAGGTTCTATACAATGGCATGACTCATGTTTGACAACTATAATAATCAATATTGAAACATGAACCTGCAACACTGCAGTAAATGCCTCACTGCATGCAGCTAGGGTCTGATGAGAGGCCCAGATCCCTGACCAACAACACATTGGTCAGGGGCCACATGATTCCAGTTGTGGAGTCATAATGCCTATGGTTATGAAAGTATCCATATCTGTGTAAATGATCATGAATGTCTGTGGATATTCAGAGCACACTATTTAGATGAACTCAACTGAAACTGAAGAATTAAGGCATGCTGAACAATTTGTGGGATTTTGTCAGTTTTTGATGACTTTTGAAAATCAAAGACTGATTTTGTAAATTGCGTATCATGCAGCATTTTGCTTCACTTTGTTTCCCTGTGCCCAGTTTTGGCACTGATTTTTAAGCACTGTTAATGAATATTATTAACTAATATAAATTGTAAGAAGAGTTACTGTGGTCTGAATATTTGTGTCCCCCTCCTCCCTGCCCCAGAATTCATATGTTGAAATCCTAACCACCAAGGTGCTGGTTTTTGAAGGTGGGACTCTGAGAGGTCATAAGGTCATGATGGTGGGGTCTTCATGAATGGGATTAGTGCCCTTATAAAGGTGAATACAGAGAGCTCCTTCACCCCTTTCTCATCTGAGATTGAGGTGAGAAGTTGGCAGTCTGCAGTCTAGAAGAGCTCTCACCAGGGTTCAACCATATTGACACCCTAATCTAGCTTCCAGTCCCCTGAACTGTGAGCAGTAAATTCCTGCTGTTTATAAGATTCCCAGCCTGTGGTGCGGAGAAGACAATGGCACCCCACTCCAGTACTCTTGCCTGGAAAATCCCATGGACGGAGAGCCTGGTAGGCTGAGGTCCATGGGGTTGCTAACAGTCAGACATGACTGAGCGACTTCACTTTCACTTTCACTTTCATGCACTGGAGAAGGAAATGGCAACTCACTCCAGTGTTCTTGCCTGGTGAATCCCAGGGACGGGGAAGCCTGGTGGGCTGCCGTCTATGGGGTCGCACAGAGTCGGACACGACTGAAGCGACTTAGCCGCGGCAGCGGCAGCCTGTGGTGTTTCGTCACAGCGGCCCCAATGGACTAAGACAACAGCACAGCGAAGTCATTAACAACAGTGGCTTTTGATGAGATTTGAATTGAAATTTTGGCTTCACTTGTTGTTAACTGTAATGAGAGCCTGTCTTAGGCTCTTAACTTCTCTGAGATTCAAGTTTCTTACCTGTAAAATGGAGATAAGAGTAGAATATCTCTCTAGAGTCGTTGAGAAGATTAAATGAAATAAAGTAAAGGCACTTAGCTTGGAATATAAACTCAACGCATATTAGCAGTCTTGATGTTTACTAGCAGTAGACAGTCATATTACAAAGAATTTATTCTGTTACCAAATTCCAGTTGACATCCTTAAGTGTGCCCATCAAGAATGTAAAACAATGGCAAGTAGACATTACGAAAAACATGAGCTTTGAAGCTGGTGGGCATGCAAAGGAGGAAATGAAAGCCATGCTTTAAAAGGATGAAAAGATTGTCACTATCCTCTTGGCTGCCAAGCCATCTGTGATATGTTTTATTGTTTATTTCTGTTGTCTTTATTGTCTAGTTTCTGCCCCTTTTCTTTATAAGCCTTACTGCTGACCTCCTGCATAAATGTATACTATTCAGCCGTTAACAATTATGACCAGCTAAGGGCAACTGAACAACAACAACAAAAAATGTACCGGGGACAGCTGGACACTGTCAAGTTTGTCGTCAGGAAAATATAGAGTAATTCATGCCTCCTGGGATGGAGATGTGAGGAAAGAGGACGCTGGCTCATGATTTGAAGTTACAGATTTTACATAGTAAGCATTCATTTAAATGTTATTTTCCTTAATTGGCACTCACAAAGAGTCAATTTCCAAAATTCTAGTTTTAAAACTTCATAGGAGCCTGGTCTATCTCTGAATTCATGTTGAAAACCACAGTGCTATTCATAATGTATACAGTTGTCATTCTGCTTTGTATTCTCTTAATTGAAAGGATTACAAGCATTTTTGCTTATAGTATTTTTAAAAGATTTATTTGGATAAAAACAGAAATGTGGAAGCTGCCTGACTGGTGACAATATTTGTAGCCATGGAAACAAATAAAATCCCAAAGTGGAAGAGGAAGCATGAGATCTTGGTGCAGACCTTTGGGAAAAGCCTTCATTCAGATGATGGATAGAGGAAGATGAGACAAATCAACTAGTTTGAGAGGGAGAAGAACGAATATATTCATTTAACACATAATGCAAGGGGGACAAAACTTTAGCAGGAGTTTTCACACTTTTTAAGATACAGATCCTTAGTCTGAAAGGATTTTATTTCACTTTCAATAAATAAAGTAACAAGAGTAAACTGGTAGGACTTACTAATATGGCATTTAAAAAATATTTATGCATTTATTTGGCTGCACTGGGTCTTAGTTGTGGCACATTGGGATCTTCAGTCTTTGTTGCAGCACGTGTGATCTTTACATGTGGCATAAGAATTCTTAGTTGAGGCATGTGGGATCTAGTTCCCTGACAAGGGATCAAACCTGGGTCCCCTGCGTGGGAAGTTTGGAATCTTAGCCACTAGACCACCTGGGAAGTCCCACTGTGACATTTGTAAGCACGCTATGTAAAGCCACTCTTAAATCTTATGCAAGTCTGGAAAATAGGTACTTTGATTACCCCCTTATATTTTCTTATTTTACAGATAAGCCAACTGAAACACAGAGAGGTGAAGCAACCTGCTCAAGGTCACAGAATCAGTAAGGGGTAGATCCAGAAAGAATGCCTCAGGGTTTGAAAGGTCTGGGAAGATACCATGAAGGTGGAGGAAGGGGCCTTAAAGGGGCCAGAGCAGCAGCCAGACTATGAGAAATAAGGAGAGAACAGTACAGAGCAATGATCTTCTGGCTCCAAAACTTTTAGAACACGCTTTCCTCTTCATTTTTCACAACCAAATGGGGTTTTAATATCCCAGTTGAAATCTTGTAAAAAGTAGTCCCACACTTTTCATAGTGCCTCAACTCCAATCTCTCTCTCTTTCTCTTTCTCTCTCTCTCTCTCTCCACACACACACACACACACACACACACACACACAGAAAAAGTTTCAAGGGAGAACAGAGGGAAATGAAGAGGAAACCACTTCACGTTACTGCTGCTTTGGCAGTGAGTGTCGGGATGGGGAGTGACAGTGAAGGAGATGAAAGGAAGATTTTAATGATGCTGTGAAAATTGTGGTGCATCTCCAGTCAGGGTGATGGGATTTAATCAGGAAACATAATGAACTTTTGATAACCCAAGCTTCCCTTGCACAAAATACATATATTTAAGTGGAAAACAGACACTACTCCTTAAACTTTGGGCCAGGAAAGCCTGTACTGAAATGAGGCACATTTAAATTGCAGTTGATTCCTCTTCAAACCATTCTGTCTATAACCTTTTAACTGTCTAATTTACTGCATTGTAAATCTAAGGAATGGCCCATCTGTGCTCCGTTCCCTCTTAGAAACAAAAAACAAACTGAGCTCCTATATTTGCTTTCTCTTAATAGCAATTTGGCTTAAGCCTTGGTTTTCTTGATACTTGAGAGGGGTAGCTCCACCCATGGTGAGAGGCTGCGGTCATGGGTTTTCTCTGAACTTTCCAAGGCATTGCTGACCTTGTATGGTTTCACAAAGTTCCTGGCCTCTGGCTTCAAGTCTGGGCTCCTTCAATATAGGTATTCAGTCCTACTCAGGTCTGTTCACCCCCAAACCCCTCCAAAAAGAATAGCACATTTATGCACCCATTTGGTGCTCAATCTTTTTAAAATAGAACTGAATTGCTTGCAGGAGTATTATGACCTCAATTAACCAAAAGCATCAGGAGCTATGACTTAAAAATCCTTTTTATTTAGGTCTATTTATTTCCATTTCACAAATGTTTATTGAGTGTCTACTGTATAACAAATTTTAGATTTGGTGATGAGCTTCCAAAAATTAACATAAATATTGTAATTTGGGCAATGAGTTCCCTACCAAAGTTGGACGGAGGTGAGAACTTTATTTCCTAACCTGACTTTCAGCTATTTTTTGATTGACACTTGGTAAGCACACATACATTTAAGAAAAAAATAGGCAGGCATCGCAAAATACCCATGATGGCAACAAGGAACTAGTCTTCTGTTTTCAACAACTTGTCACAAAGGAGCCACAAAATAGCCCATAGACAGGTAATAGGGCTTTCCTGGTATCTCAGATGGTAAAGAATTCATCTTCAAATCAGGAGACCCAGGTTCAATCTCTGGGTCGGGAAGATCCCATGAATATTCATTGGAAGGACTGATTCTGAAGCTGAAGCTGCAATTCTTTGGCCACCTGATGTGAAGAGCTGACTCATTGGAAAAGACCCTGATGCTGGGAAAGATTGAAGACAGGAGGAGAAGGGGATGACAGAGGATGAGATGGTTAGAGAGCATCACTGACTAATGGGCATGAATCCGAGCAATCTCCAGGAGATACTGAAGGACAGGGGCGCCTGGCAAGCTGCAGTCCATGAGATCGCAAAGAGTCAGACATGACTAAAGCGACTTAGCACACAAGCACACATGGACAGATAATTCACAGATAAATTTTCCTGTCTTTTCATGGAGTTGGAGTTGTCTCTAAAACACCTGACTGTGCCTATCAAAGAGGTTCCCAAGAAGGAATGTACATTTATATTTGAAAATATTCTGAATCTCATTTGTATCTTTGCCAGTGGTCATCAAGCTGCTCTTAGACCATTGTTTTCTATCGAATCACACTGTAACCATAAGTCTTCGATTTTATTTTCTATGATTTCTAACTAAGAGGGGCGTGAGATAAATGTATGTGTACTAAAATCCCCGTCCCCTCCTCTGTTGGATGAAGAGTTGGAGACTCAGTCCTGTAGGGAGACTTAAAGCTCCTTTAAAGTAATATTAAGTGTGCTGGGAAATCCCAAAATAGTTCCATGCAGTTTCAAAATGAGAAAAATAGCTAAGAGGACAATGAACTGGAGGTAGAATTGTTTTCCATATATTTTGCAAATCTAGGCAATGCATTCTTCATTCAAGCCACAAAATGAATGAACAGCGGAGAGAGTAAGACTCAGATGAAGACTCAAATTGCTTTTTACCTGGGGGCCACTGTCTTCTGTCTCTTGGGATACATTTCGACCTAAACTCTTCGTATTTGAGGAGAATGGAGAGGAAAGGGGGCTAATTATCATAAGAACAAACTTCATCACTAATCTTATTGCCAAAACTGAACCAACAACTTAAACAGAAATATGGAATATGTTACTGTAAAAAAGAATCCATTCTCTGAATAAAATAAATATAAATGGCTTTTTCCTAATAGTCTGCTAATAAACCTCTAAGTCTTTAGTGTTACTACAGAAGGCACCTTAAAGATACACAGTCAGGAAGCCATGTCTGGAGTATTTCCACCCCTCTCCCCCCAAAAAATCATCTCTAAAAAATCTTAACTTATAAAATTAATTTCTTCACAATATAAATGATAAAGGTTAGAATGCTTCAGAGAGGTATAAAATTAAAACGTTGCTTAAAAGATTCACAAGTACTAATTCTCATAAGGTAAAACACATGAGCTTAAGATTTAGTAATTTTGCTAGGAAATAATGAATCAAATGTTCTGGTCAAAAAGAAATTTGAAGGTTATGAAGCCTTGACCAAAAGGGTAAAAACTTTAAATTACAAGATTCAGTGAATTTACCTCCTATAGACAGAGTAAAATGATCTTTAAGATTCTTCATAGTAGTAATAATATTAATAATTCACTGAACCATTATATAATCTATGATAAGTAAGCTGGGAACAGACATAAGATTTATTGAATTTATTTAGCTGTTCTTTCTACAAAGAGTTACTAGTAAATTTGGCTAGAATTACTTACCTGTTCCAAGCAGCAGCACGGAAATCTTGATCAGATAATAGAAAAAAAAAAAAGTCAATTAAGCACGTCTAACTTCTTCATTATCAATATAAATGTTTTGTTCAAATTAATAACTACTGAAGAGGATACCCTTACCCTTGTACTAAAAAAATGAAAATACCCTTGGTGTCTTTCCTTTGAATACATATATTTTATATCATCATTTCATGACTATCTTCCTAAAAATATTGTTACAAATAAAAGCACACAATTTCAACTATAGAACAAAGCTTTGCATTTTCCATGTGATCAAGGAAACCTCTGTCTTTACCGCTGAATCACCCCTAAATATGATTACTCTTTTGGCTGGCGTATTGGTCAAATCAGAGTGCATGGTTGGCCCTGTGGTTTACCACATCATCAAACATGAAACCTGCTTAAAGTAGTGACTGGACCACACCCTGGCTGATTTGAGCACATTGTACAAAAGCATGTTTACTCTGAGAAGCATCCGGGAAATGGAGGTCACATGTGTTTGCACAAATGTCCGGTAAAACTCTGTGCAAGAACATAGGGTCACATCAGTCATGGACAAAACAGCAAAGTTACACTGCAAGTGGAAGCTAGGCTTTGGGAAGGTTTTCTTTCATCAGTCCAAGGGGCTTTAGTGCGGAAAGCAAATATAATGAAGTATTTGGAAGAGTACTAGAGCCTCAGGAGTTGCCTGTAATCAAAAGCCAAGAGGCATTTACATCATATACTTGAAATGCATGATCTATGCTGAGTGTTCTGCCAACATCTTCAGAGCTATAAGTCATTTTACAACCCAGCATGTGACTCAGAGTTGGAAAGTGCGGGTGTTCTGTTGTGCTCATGGCTCCTTCCTTTACCCTCCCATCCCTTTCTGCCCTAACCCTTCTCTTTCCTTTAAAGGAAGTAGACATGGCCCTCGTTTTCAGAGGTAAACAAAGGGGCTACTAGGATCCGCTGCCTGCGTTCGGTCCTGCAAGTTAAGACACATTAAATGGACTCTCTGCTGAGATGTCTGTGTTTTAGGCAGAAAAATATGACTGGGGAGACTTGGCTAGTTTCACTCCTCTGGGAGAACTTGGGAGGAGTCAGACTGTGATGGAAAATCTACTGGACAGAGAATAAAAGGCCTGAGTTTTAGTCCCAGTCCAGAAACTAAATGCAATTGCATAAGTTTTGGGGCATGCATGCCCTTTGAAAATCAGCACAGTGGTACTGACCCATGGTTAGTTGAGAATGAGCTTTGAATTGAGCTGATTTACTAATGATAAATTGAGTAGAAGAAGACGCCATGGCCACCCCTCCACCACTGGCATGTATTTCACAAAGTGAGGTATCTGTATGGCCATGAAACAGTAATTAGGGGTTCATTGAATGGGGTTCCAGTCAGTAAACTGGGTTCCTTGTAACAGGTTCTAACTAGCTTGTGAAATAAATTCTTGTGAATCTTGTAAAATTCCATGGGTCCCTTTTTGAGCTGTCCCTTACAGCTCTCAGAGGTCACTAAAGTAAAACTAGAATACTGAGATAATAATTTATTTGATAAAATGGGGTTGAGCTAATGATGACAAAGATTGAAAAGGTCTGGTTTTTCATTTACCTAGAGATGCGTGCCTTTGTGGAAGGATGTTCAGACTGGAAGGTGGCAGATGAGGGGTTTAGACTAGGTCCGCTAAGAATCAACTGTGTAAATAAAGGAAAGGGTTATGCTCACCTTATTTGGAAGTTCTTTCTAGACCTGAAATTCCATGACTTTCATCAAAAGAGAAACCAAGGAATAATATTACTGAGTTGGTCTTTAAAGACCACTAGGGCATTATGCTCCCTATAAATATTCAGAAGCTGTTTAATGCTGGAAGATGATCCTTGACCAAGAGCAATTTTATTTCCTTACTCAATTTATAACCTTAGTAATACTGCTCACCCTGAAATATGCAACAAAGACCTTGTGTCAACCCACCACTGGAGAAGAGTAAGGTACAAGCTCTCAGGTGCACCTCCTCACGTGTTTCATTTTTCACAGTGTTACATTTTATTTATGTAAAGAGGATGTTAAAAATAGGAAAGGGCAGTGAAATGAGCTACCTGACAGCCTAACAAAATGCCTACCCCAGGAATTGTGACTTCCATTTGTAACTTGTAGGTTCAAACTACACGTATTGAAATTACGGGTTTATTCTTTGATAGATCCCAAAGCTAAGCATGGGTAGAATTCTGTGCTGAAAGGCAGCGGATGTTTCCCATTCCTCCTGATCTGGAGCCCCCAAAACACAAAGGTATGGAAGGAAAACCATCATAGAGAAAGACAGGGGGATGCCTCAGTGACTATTTCTCTGTTAGTTTTAGAACAAGACTGTTTGGTGAATTTTCTTCCAACATTGGGACAGAAGTATGAAAGTTAGGATGTTTTAAACTTAGTGACGCATTTTCAGTCAGGCTCAACTATTTGCCCACCATCATTGAAAATGAGAGAGCAGGCATTTTAAAGTGACACAGTGTCTGTTTTCTTGAATACCAACAAGGGGAAGTTCTAAACATAAGTTGAAGAAGGAAAAGGATTTCTCGTATCTCTGGTTACATCCTGGAGATCTGTGGAATTACACAAAAAGACATTTGGTTGGAGGATTTCCAAGTTAAAGTAGCTGTTTGATTTAGATGAGGGAGAGCATTTTTGGACACCAGATGTGTTTACCTTAAGACAAGCAGATTAACACTGGCCTGGGGACCTAAAATCATTCATCCTTAGTGACTGTCCGTTACTTTCGGCAAAACAACATTCTGCACACATTGTCTCCCACAGGATGTTTCATTAGCTCCAAAGACAAAATTAGACACTGCGGATGCCTCTGTTATTTTATCTCTGAGCTGGAGGGGTTGAATGGATCTTGAAGCCAGACTACTTCATCATCTTTAATGGGTGTTCTTTAAAGAAAGACTTAAAACTCCATCCAGGTTGAATTGGAGGCAAGGGGAAAAGATCTGGATGGAAGGAAAGCAAATGAGGCCTGGCCTCACAGACAAAACTACCTTGCGTCCTTCAGTCAGTGCTTTCCCAGGTCTTCCAGCTCTCCCCAGAGACTCACTGAAACCACAGAGATGGTGTGAGGTAAGGAGTCTTGCGAAATCCTTAACTCGCTGCCAAATATCTTCCCCTATTTTCTGGAATTCCATGGAATCCAGCAGTGATTCCTAACTAGAACTGTGTATGTAGAAGTGCCTATTAGAAACACCTCAGGGTCTTTTTAAAAACATAGGTAGAAAACCTATGAAACTCCCAGAATCAGCAAGCTCAGTATTAGAAATTTCAAATGCTCTGAGGATGAGGGATGTCTATGATTTATGGCCAGTGTTGAGAACACTCTGAAATGAACCAGGACCAAAAGGCATCCTTCTTGCAAATGTGATCTCCCCTGAGAGAACCATTGATCTTTCCTTCCTTAATTGAACCATTTCAATCACATTCTCGCATCATTTTAGAATTGGCACAGTCTGAGTGTTCATGTAGTCCACTGTGCCCTGCCAATATTCCCAGTGAAAGAATTAAGTCCGGAGATGGAAAAGTGTATTAGCCAAGGTCACGTGAGTTTCACAGCAACAGCCAAAGTCAGAATCCAGTTATTTTAGTTCTGATTCAATAAACATTCTGCTCTGCCACCACCCACACCGTCATCATCAATGTGTCTCTGTAGCATCTATCACATGCACTGAGCAACATGCTCCCTCTCCAATAAGTTCTGGTGAGACTGGAATGAGAAAACGGTGCCATGTCCCACGGCTGTGTTTGGGACATAGAAAATGGCACATAAATATTTCCTTTCTCGAAGATCCCCTTTTGGGACTTCCCTGGTGGCTCAGTGATAAAGAATGCGCCTACCAATGCAGGGTACATGGGTTCGATCCCTGGTGTGGGATAATCCCACATGCACCAGAGCAGCGAAGCCCCTGTACCACAACTATGAGCCTGTGCTCTAGAGCCATAGAGTTACAACTACTGAGCCCCATGCCACAACTACTGAAGCTTGCACGCCCAAGCGCATGCTCCACAACAAGAGAAGCCACAGCAACGAGAACCCCACACACCTAGAACTAATCCCACAACTAGAGAGTAGATCCCCCTTCCCGCAACAAGAGAAAAACCCATGCAGCAATGAACACCCAGCACAGCATAAATAAATAAAATTATTTTTTAAATAAATGAGTAAAAGCTCCCCTTTTGCTACCCATATACACATGCGCTCTCTGGGAGCATCACAGCAGAAGGCTCTGAAGAGCTGACAAGAAGACTGTGGTTGGAAACCAAGAGGGCAGGCAAAATGGGTAGGGACCCAGAACAGGAAGATGTGCAGGAGTGGGGACGTCTAGGCCAGCTCTGCTGATGCCAGCTCTGTCTCTACTAATAGCATCAATGGATTCTTCTTACAAGAGGACAGATAGTTGGCTCCCAAAGTCTCTTTAAAGAACAGATGGAAAGTGGGAGTTGAGAACTCTATTCTAGGACGGCAGTAATCACTGCAGATGCTGTGGTCTTAGCCAAATCACCCAACTGGCTTGTGACTCAGTTCTCTCCATCTGCTAATGTGCTAAAATAATGGGCCATACCATCTTCCACACCTACTTGCCTCCCAGATATGCTTTGAGGGAACATTACAGTCTCTCAGAGATTCCAGATTAATTCAAAATGTTGCAAGGTACAGAGAAACCAACTAATCACTATTGTTAAGGGGAAATTTATATTAACCTTTGTATTCATTGAGCATCTGAGGCCCTTTCTAAATGTAAATACTGTTTTCAAAAGGACAATTGATCTGGGACCGATTCCTGTGGATCAATACATTTTTCTGTGTATCGTATCAATTAAGATAACTAGTTCAGGCTGAAATACCCTTTGATATTTTGATTAAAACTAAAGGCAGCAACAATATGAGCCTTGCTTTTCTTCAGGCAGTTAGATAAGATCTATCAAAATGAATATGCTACGTGCTTGATTGAACATGCTACAACACCCAGCATTACTAATCAGAGCTGTATCTTTAAGATATTCATGGTTTGAAAAAATGAAAATCTTCTTCCCAAACAAGCAAAGATACATCTTCACATTTCTTCTCCCTCAGTGCTTCTTTAAAATGGTGCCAAACAAAATTTTTCATTCTAAGCTTCAGAACATGTGTGAATATGATTTTATTCTGTGAGTGGCTGATGATTTTTTTTTCAGAGTTGACATTTTTTGACAGTTCATTTCAAATGATTATTGCTCCAAGTTGTTTTCACTAATGTGAAATAACTTTGAAATCTTAAATTTATCTTTAGACAGACTTACACATTATTTGAGTTGAAAGCTAAAAGTTTGAAGAAAGGAATTTTTCTTTGATTCACCTCCACTTAACTTATAGGAAACAGGTCTTTCCTGGCAATAAAGACTTTTGTCTATATGATGCCAAAAAAGCCAACGATGGATTTGGAAACATCAATAAAAAATAGTCAAAGTCATAATTTGGTAGGTACACAGAGAACAAGTTATCTGTCTCACTTTTAGAGCAGTTAACAGTGCTTGAAAGGAGTAAATTGTAGAATTCTGGGTTTAGAAAAGAAAGAGAAATGAAATTGATAATAGAGTCAACATAGACATTTTTGCAAGTGAGTCTTGGTTCAAATAAGGGAAGCTGGAAGCAAAATGACCACCCAACACTTTAGGACTGCATTAATATGTTCCCCCTGAGTTATGGTGTGGCGCAGGAAGGCACTGTGCTGGCCTCATGTAGACATGATCAGAGCCAAGAAATGCCCATCACTGTCCTGCACAGAATTCCAATGCAACAGGGTCCTTCTAGGAGGCTGGCCCTGTAGCTGGACACCAGGGCCTTAGAGAGTCCCAGGCACGTTAACTCACCCCAGCTTCCTGCACTGAGGGACTATGAGGGAATGCCGTGTCGTCTCATTTGATATTTCCTCTTTGAGCTGCAAGATGCCACCTCCAATAAATATACCTTAGGAAAATGCTTCAAAACCATGTACGTTTATTGCATTAGGAATGCCTTCTGGAACCCATAAGTCACAAACATTTGAAACGAAGACACAGATGTTATAAGCCATGTTTGTAGCAAAATGTAACTGACATCATTTCTAATGGCTGCCCCTAAAAATTCAACATGATTGTTAAGCGCTTTCTCTGAAAGAAGGATACTGAAAGTCGACATCATCTCTCTCTACATCTAATTTGCTTTCCTGGCTTGGTTAGAGATTAATGACAATGGGCCAAAGACACATGAGACCCTTAAATTATATACAAATACTCAAGTACACACACACATACACCTCTCTATACACATATGTATATTATTATATGCACACATGTTATAATTATATATTATATACATAGATACGTATAGTATGGGGCTTCCCAGGTGGTGCAGTGGTAAAGAATCTGCCTGTGAATGCAGGAGATGCATGTTCCATCCCTGGTTCAGGATGATCCCCTGGAAAAGGAAATGGCAAACCACTCCAGTATTCTTGCCTGGGAAATCCCACGGACAGAGGAGCCTGGTAGGCTACAGTCCATGGAGTTGCAGAGTCAAACACAACCAAGTGAGCATGCACACACACGTGCACACATACAGTATATGTATATAGTATATTAATACACATATTACTATATAATATATCATATACATATAATATACTCTCTTTATATTTATGTTTTATGATCAGCCAACTATCCTGTAATGGCAAGCTATTTGTCAGAAGGCAAACCAGGCACAAATTTACTGCAACCCATTATGACTGGAGCGAGGAGGAAGTAGTGGTTCTGTGTTCATATGTTCATCATGAAAGCATAACTCCAAGAAGATCTATTACTTCAGTCTAATAGTTACTTTGAGGAAAAAGAGAAGAAGAATCACCATCTATCCATTACGGTGTTGCATACAGAAACAATCTGTTAGAAAAATGAAACTTTCCTCTCAAGCCTAGTTATCACCGTATTAGGTAGACCCACCCATAAAAATGTGGCAGTGACTTTTATCCACAGTACTGTCAGTGGTGTTTTCACAAAAGAAATAACTGCAAAAAGGACCCGTTATACATACTGTATTATTCCAATGATATGACATTCTAGAAAAGGCAAAATTATGGAGATAGTGGAAAAAAAAATCAGTGATTGCCAGGAGAAGGGAGCAATGAATAGGTGGATCACAGAGGATTTTTAGGTCAGTGAAGCTACTCTGTATGATACTTAATGATGGATACATGTCATCATACATTTGTCCAGGCCCATACAAACACCAAGAATGAACCCTGATATAAACTATGGACTCTGGATGATTATAATAGGTCAACATATGTTCATTCATTGTAATAAATGTACCACTTTAATCAGGGAAGCTGTCTAGGATGGTGGGGGAAACAGAGTAAATGGGAAACCTCCATACCTTCTGCTCAATTTTGCTGTAAACCTAAAACTGCTCTAAAAATATAGTCTTTTTTTTAAGGCCCCATTGGAAAAAAAAATGCCAATTTTCATTATGAGTAAATCGTAAATCCAATTCTACATGTTATCTTCCACTTCTTGTATATTCTGCAGAAAATGATGAAATGGTAAGCTTTTCTATAGATGGTGTGCAGAGAAGAAAGCATAAGTAATAGGAAAAACACAGACATATAAATAAATATGAGTTCTAATTTCAGATCTGTCACTAATTAGCAGTATGACCATAAACATCCTATCTCCAAACAATTATTATTTATAAAGAATTTTATGTACCAAGAACTCTGCTAGATATAAGAACATACAAACCAGAGAAAAGGGCAATAAATAATTCTGGTTAACAGAGACAGATCTCTGATAGAAGCAAGTGACTTATTTTTCCTGGACAAAGGGACAACTTATGGAAAGATATCAAAGTTCTGCAACAGAAGATACTAGCAGGGTGATAGAAGGAGGTTGAATTATGATGAGCAAACTTGTTAAATCTTTAGACCTCAAGTAAGCATCTTTAAAGTAATTGATTTATGGGGCTTCCCTGGTGGTCCAGTCACTAGGACTCCATGCTCCCAATACAAGGGTTTGGTCCCTGGTCAAGGAAGTAGATCCTCCAAGCCACAACTAAGACTTGAAGCAGTCTGAATAAATAAGTAATTTATTTAAAAAAAAAAGAGTAATTGATTTGTATTGGATGCCCTTCTTCCATGAACCCTGTGATACACTAGTTGCTCTCATCTGGAGCCACCATATCTAGCCAGTTGCTGTGTACTTTCAGAGTCAGATTCTTGTAAGTGGGTCCTCTTGACTTAGCAAAGGTGACCAATCACTTCATCCTGATGAAAAGCTTTGTTTTCTGCAAAGAGAAAGGTCTTGTTGTTGTCTGAGTTGTAAGGACAAAGTCTGAACTGGACATTTCAATCAACAGTCAGATGAGTGCAGCTGTTTTAATTATCCAATTAGCATGAAGTGACACATTTAGAGGAAAATAAAATTAACACAACAAATAAAGCAGTGTAATGAAACCTATAGCAGATACCCATTCAAGGCATCAGTTTGATAAATCAGACTTTCTTAGCTGTTAAACTCTTAGCTCAGTAACTTTTAAAAGCAGATTTTTTTGGGGGGGGGCAGTATTTCCTTTTCCACAAATCATGAAACAAATATCAAGTGGAATTACAAAGGGTGTTCCCTCTCTCAGTACTAGTAGTGAGGGTGGGCCACATGGGGGTGAGGAATATTACTGTTCCTTGACAACATTATGCTCAGAAAATATCAAAAAGCAGAGAGTTTAAAATGGGTATTTACACATAATATCCATGCATATTTACATTTAATATCATATTGGATTTAATTTTATTACTTTCTGGAAGGCAATTGGGGGAAAAATAAACACAGTGGAATGCTATCTCTTTGGCATGCAGAATCAATATGATAATCACATGGCTGATATAAACTCATAAGAAAATGCGTCTGACATTTCATTGGAGCTTCTTAATTTAGTATTTACAATGTCTGTGTCAAATGATATAGTTTTATTGTTTAATTATGGAGATGGCAGAATGTAGCAGATTCCTGACTTTTCCCCCTTAATTACTATTAGCCTGCTTTGAAACTGTTGGATGTGGTACGTAGGTTGGTCTCCTGTTAGGTTTGCTGTTGCTTGGATTTTATATAATTTCTAATTCTCCTTGAAAATGCTTTAGAAAAAAACCCTTTTCCTCTCCAATATGTGGACTTTTATTATGAGCAATAATGTAACACAAGGGTATGATTATGGTGAGATAATCACAGTGCAAGATAGAAATGATGCTTTGGAGTACTATAACCTGCCCAAAATAATTATTCATCTTGCCGTTGTCCCTTAGATTTATTGCTCCTTCCTGTAAGGTGATCAGCTCTTTTGGAAATAAAGGCTGGATTTTTTTTTATGACACTCAATGTGCATAATTTTAAATGGCATTATTTGTACCAGCAAATGTGTAATAGTGGGTAAGACAGAGTGAGGGGATAAACAAATGCTTTGGCCCTCTCCCCAACTAATATAGAATTCATGAGCTTGGGCTGTAACCCGGAGTAATGTTTGTAGAAAGGAGACTGAGCTTGTGTTTCTGGAGTAATTTGGATTTGAGGATCTGAATTAACTGATTGCTAGGGTGATTAGGTTGACCAGATGTCTCCTTTCTCCTCCATTGATCCTTTGGTAATTTTAACGGTTCTTATTATGCCTTTGGATTTAGCACCAGTTAGATGTCTTTTGGGCTTCAGGGGGCTCAATGGTAAAGAATTTGCCTGTGATGTATGAGACTCAGATTTGATCCCTGGCTCCAGAAGATACCCTGGAGAAGGATACGGCAACCCACTTCACTATTCTTGCCTGAGAAATCCCACGCAGAGGAGCCTGGTGGTCTATAGTCCATGGGGTCGCAAAGAGTTGGACACAACTTAGCGACTAGACAACAGACAACAGACAAACAGATGTCTGTTAGCATTCCTACTCTCAAACACCATTTTCCTCCGAATAAGCGCTTTCCCTTTCCTGGGATCCAGGACCCACTGATGAAGCCAATGTGAAATATGTCCCTCAGTGGCAGCTTCCATAAGGCCATCTCTCCAGAAGCTGCTTTTCTGATTTTAAAGGCAGATTTATCTTATGGCAAATTGCTACACTTAAACAACAGGAAACAAAAGTTATAAAACCCCACTGTCTCCAGAACTGATAGTGAGTGATTAACGTTACCCACAACTTCACAGAGGCTGCCACAAGGAAGTCAGCCGGGAGAATTGATTGAGTCACTTATTCAAGAATAAAAATGAACAGGGTGCCAGACCTGTAGACAGGGAGAGATATGAGTCCAGCCTTATCTTCATGTTATTGCCCCTGCCAGTTGCTATCACACTATTAAGATAAAGCAGGTGACCCAGGTTTAGAAGCCACTGATTGGAAGTTGGATAGTGAATTTAGGATTTTTTTTCTCTCTGCAAGTGTTGGCCAGAGCCCAGACAGAGGTGAATTGGTAAATGAAAAATTCACTCTCTGGGAAACAGACATAAGGCACAAATCACAGCACGTAGGTAGCCAGACAGATCTTTTACTATAAAGTAGTGGGTGACGATCAAGTGATGGGAAAGGATGAAGATATTGATGGTATCTACAGGCTCAAGTAGATAACTGTTCAGCTTGTTCAGCCTGGCTCATATCTCCCAGCTTCTCAGAGCCATCTTCCCATTAATAAACGAGGTCTACTATGTTCTAGTCCCTGTCTTAAGACTGTGTGACCTATTCACTATTATCTGTTGTACTTTAAAACCACTGAATCAGAAATAAAAAGTATTTAATGCAATTATTGGAGAGATAAGATATGTATCAAAGTACTGTTGATCTTAATTAATCATTGATTCCATATTTGCCAATTGGCATCATCACTAAAATGTATTTGTAACCCCAAAATCAGTGTAGCAATTTTGCCATCATTTATGGACATGCATGAAAGTGTTAGTCACTCAGTCATGTCCAACTCTTTGTGACCCCATGGACCGTAGACAGGTCCCTCTGTCCGTGGGAATTTCTAAACAAGAATATTGGAGCGGGTAGCCATTACCTTCTCCAGGGGATCTTTCCAACCCAGGGATCAAACCCAAGTCTTCTGTATTGCAGGCAGATTCTTTATTATCTGAGCCACCAGGGAAACCCATGGACATGTTGAGAATAGCAAAAAATCTTGAATCACCAGATGCATGTGTCCTCAGCTGAGGGCAAGCAAATCCTATGTTATAAACAAATGTCCTCCTCCCAGGCTGTTTTGTGCCATGTTTTCCACATTTAAAATGTATTTAAAATGGCCATTAAGCATAGTGCTGAAGTGCTATCTAGGATTCCTAAGGGTAACATGTTACATAAAGGCTGTAACATGTGCATGCAAGTACTAGGTCAAGATTGTTCAAGGATGAATTACAGTGTCCTTGGCCATGAGCTCAATGTTAATGAATCAACTGTATATATTATATGAGGGGTCTTTAAACAGTAAGGAACCTACCTCCATACTGTTCTCCATGATGGTTGTACCAATTTACATTCCCACCAACTGTCTAGAAGGGTTCCCTTTTCTCCACACCTTCTGCAGCATTTATTTGTAGATTTTTTTGATGATAGCCATTCTGACCAACACGGTGATACCTCATTGTTGTTTTGATTTTTCATTTCTTTAATAATTAGTGATGTTGAGCATCTTTTCAAGTGCTTTCTGGCCATCTGTGTCTTTTTGGAGAAATGTCTATTTAGATCTTACGTCAATTTTTCTATTGGGTTGTTTGGTGATTTGATATTAGGTTGTGTGAGCTGTTTGTGTATTTTGGAGGTTAATTCCTTTTTGGTCACTTTGTTCGCAAATATTTTATCTCATTCAGTGGGTTATTTCATTTTGTTTGTGGTTTCTTTAAGGCTATTTTAAAGTGACGCAAGTGAAGCAGAAAGAGATTAGCTAACGGATGAGTTTGAGCAAACTCTGGGAGATCATGAAGGACAGGGAAGCCTGGGGTGCTGCTGTCCATGGAATCGCTGAGTCAGATGTGACTTAGTGACTAAACAACAACAACAACTTACTGAAGTTTGCACAGCCATTAAGTGGCCAAACTGGGTTTTGAACCTGGGTCTTCGGATTGCAAATTCTTGTGGAAGCTTGACGCTTTGCTGGGTCTTAGTAACCATGAACCAGAGTGCACTGGCATCACCAGAAAGGGCACACGTCTAATTTACATTAATATTCCAATTCTATAGCAGCTCATTCTTTCTAACTGGTAAAATTTTTGTGTTGGAACCAGAAAGCATGAAGCCAAGAAAGGACCCTGGTCATTACCCATGTCTTCTGTTCCCTGCTTCCTTCTGTAAATCAAAGGACTCTGACCAGTTCACTGTCTTAATACTCCTTGATTCTGACCAGCCCTCTCAACCCTCACATCTTCAATAACTCCCCACCGTCTCATGCTTGGATTTTTGCCACAGCTCACTCTGGCTTTCAGGCTTGCATTTTTCCAACCCATTATCTATAACCCAACCTGAGGAATCTTTTCAACATGTAGATTTGGTACTTACAATAATTTGATAACTCCCTAGTGTTCTGAGGCATAAACCCATTTCCAGATGCAAGACAAGGTGGGCCTGTCTTTCCACCCAGTCTCATCACCTACAGCTTTCAGTGTCCCATGTTTTTCGTGGAAAGGGGCTCCTTTGTACCTCAGGACCTCTGCGTTTGCTGAACTTTTGGCCTTCCAGCTCAATATGAAATTTGCCTCATGAGATCCTACTTGTCTTTTGCATATCCAATGAGCTATCACATCATCCAGGGAGCTACCCTCACATGTGATTCAGTTCAGTGACTCTGCCATGCCAGTGCAAAACACTCAGCTGATCCCCATCAATATAATGATTGCTGTTGTCATTTTCACCCTTCACTTTATAGTTGAAAAAAAAATGAATAGAAAAAGAAGCAACTCCTCCAAGAACATGAAGAAACTCACAATGAAATAGATCACAAATATATTTATGAGAGATATTAAAACTGAATCAAAAAAGAGGGGCTCAACTATCCTTGCCATGAAAGCTAAGATGGTTTCTGTCATTGAATCTTAAATTTATTCTAAGCTTCCCAATATCAGGTATAATAAGAAGTAAAGTGTATTATACAAGTCTCACTTTGTAGGAGAGGAAAGAAAATTGAATCTTTTACTAGGGGAAAAAAAAAAAAAAACTTTTTCAGCCCTACATTCTAAAAGGTGTGTATCACATTGCACGTGGAGGGCGCTCGAAGCCACAAAGTGAAAAGCAGAGTGGTCTCCAGGCTGACCGCACACTGCAAGCCCTGTGGAGGTTTCTGAAAGCTCCCATTCCTAGGCTTTGTCCCCTCTATTGACATTCTCTGGGGCCGACACCCTGATGGCCCCATAAAATCACCACGGGTGGTTCTGAGTTAGAGCCAGAATTAACCACCACAGGCAAATGCATTCTCTGATTTAGATCATTCTTTTTTTTATATAATTTTATTTATTTATTCATTTTTGGCTGTGCTGGATCTTCATTGCTGCCCCGGCTTTTCTCTAGTTGCAGTGAGCAAGGGCTCCTCTTGAGTTGCGGTGCCTGGACTTACTGCGGTGGCTTCCCTTGTTGTGTAGCAGAGGCTCTAAGGCGCACGGGCTTCCTTCGTTAGTTGCGGCATGAGGGCTCAGTAGCTGTGGCTCCCAGGCCCTAGAGCACAGTCTCAGTAGTCGTGGCACACAGGCTGAGTTGCTCCTCAGCATGTGGCATCTTCCCAGACCAGGGATTGAATCCACGTCTCCTGCACTGGCGGGTGGATTCTTTACCCCTGAGCCACCAGGGAAGCCCTGATGGCGATCATTCTTGCAGCAGATTTCAAATGAACGTATTTTTGGCTTTGAGGCTCACCAGTACAAACCTTTTACTATAACTCAGTGAAGGATTAAGCACATGAAAGATGGATTGATTCTTGAAAGACACCGAGGATTGGCATGGATTGGGGAAAAGAACTGAGCATTTTCAAGTTGAGATAAAGGTTGCTAATAGGGCAAAAGAGTGAACTCCTGGCAGGTTGTGTGCCTGTGTATCTGGTTTCGAAGTAGGTGGTTGGAGCCCTCTTTAGGGCCGTAAGCAACCTTGGTCTAAACAATACAACGATTTGATGAAATGCCTTCTTTCACTCCCAGGTGGCGCTAGTGGTATAGAACCCGCCTGCCAATGCAGGAGACTAAAGAGACGCGGATTGTATCCCTGGGTCGGGAAGGTCCCCCGGAGGAGGGCATGGCAACCCACTTCAGTATTCTTACCTGGAGAATCCCATGGACTCTCCAAGGAGCCTGGCAGGCTACAGTCCATGGGATCGCAACGAGTCGGAAGTGACTGAAGCAACTTAGCACGCATGCACTTCTTTCACTCACACTGGAGACGCAGCCTGTGGAATCCCTAAGAATGATCGCACAGTTGTCTCTGTTTCCCCGAATTCGAAGCCAATCTGCAGAGAGCATCTTCTTGTTCTCCAGAGGGCAGCAAATGTGGTAATCTCTGCCATAAACACTCATCAGAAAAGAGCTCCATACTTTACTCAAAGTAAAAGGGCAGTTTGCAAGTTGATTACAGAGTAATCATTTAATTTGCTCTGAGTTATTTCTACTAATACTGTATTCTGATTCTGCAAAGATGCTAATCTTAGCAGTGGGGAATTATGTCATACTGGCAGTATTTCAGTGGCATGGAGCCCCTTTCCCTTGGGCAGAGTTGGTGCTTACTGCATATTGCTGGCCGTGACTTAATCTAAACCCACTGCAGTGGGAAATTCCCCTTGGGAACAGCACACCAGCACCAGTGGCTTTTATATCTGAGAGGAAGCTTATTGTTATTATAGTTCAGTCACTAAGTCGTGTCCAACTCTTTACGAACCCATGAACGGCAGCACACCAGGCTTCCCTGTCCTTCACCATCTCCCTGAGTTTGCTCAAACTCATGTCCATTGAGTTGCTGATGCCATCCAACCATCTCATCCTCTATTAACCTCGTCTCCTCCAGCCTTCAATCTTTCCCAGCATCAGGGTCTTTCCCAATGACTTGGCTCTTCTCATCAGGTGGCCAAAGTATTGGAGCTTCAGCTTGAGCATCAGTCCTTCCAAAGAATATGTCCTTTAGGATTGACTGGTTTGATCTCCTTGCTGTCCAAAGGACTCTCAAGAGTCTTTTCCATCACCACAATTCAAAACCATAAATCCATCAATTGGCACTCAGGCTTCTTTATGGTCCAACTTTCACATCTGTACATGACTACTGGAAAAGCTTACCTGAAACTAGGTATTAAGAAGCTGAAGGAATCAAGACAAACCAGAGATGATGAGGGGGGAAGACATCATGTAACAGAAATGATGAAGAGGATAAAACAGAGCTTAAATATAAGAATTTATAATGTGTCAGACACTGTACTAAGTGCTTTACATAATTTTATCTCATTGAAAGCTTAACACAACTCTATGGAATTGGGTCTATAAAACCGAATTTACTGATCAGAAAGTTGACATGCAGAGAATTAACTAACTGCCCAATGTCAGCCAAGGAGTGAAATTGGCTAACTTGGCCCAGAATCCAAGGAGGTTGACTGCAGGGTCATGTATGTAAGCCCAGAGGCAAGAAAGTGTGGTGTGTGTCTTATAAGACTCTGATAAAGCTGGACTCAGCAAGCCCTTCTAGGTTGCACTCTTATCTCTGCATTCCCATTGACTATTTATCCAGTGTTTTATTTTTGACTATTATTGACTATTTATCCAGTGTTTGTTTCTTTAACATATCTCTGTGACTTGGAATGAGAAGGAACAGTGTGTACTAGGCAACAGCATTAGGAAGACTATCCCATGGGCAACACACAGATCCTTTCTTCATGGCATTTGCTTCATTTTTACCATCTCTTCTGCTTTAGTGACAATTGACATGGATCATAGCTGAGCTTGTGCCCAGATTTCTATAATCCATACCAGAAATCTGCTCCCTATCATTTTCTAGAACAGAAAGGCCTTTCAGCAGATCTTTTATCTTGTTGCAGGACACATGATCCACAGAAAGTCACTGCATGTCCATAATAGCTCTGTAATGCATTGCATTTTTCCAGTCACCTAAAAGCTTGGGTCTGCATCTACAAAAATAATTTTGTTTCAGTACAATCAATTAGTAAATCTGGCGACTTTAATCAATTCACATCACAGTTGGCTAATTTGGTCAATCAATGCATAATGGCTTGTAAAAATGACCCAAATTAATGCAGCATGTTTTCCACATATGAACCTAGTCCTGATGCTATTGTATATGTTGACTGCAGAAAACTCTGGGGGATAGTCTCAATTCCCAATAGGTCTAGAAACCTGTGAATAACATGCTATATGCTCAGATGTTTTCCTAGAATTTGACGTTGAAACAGTTATTCTGAGACCAGAGATTTTCAAGAGAAATTCCACACCACCAAAATCACTAGCAGACAATCATCTCCCTCCATGGAATGAGGGGAGAAAGAGCGAACTCAGGGGCACGCAGAGGCAGATGGCAGGAGAAAAGGTCCTTGTTCTGCTACTTTTGTTGTTAGTAATAAAACAAGACACTGCAAGTAGCCCCACTGCCAAGTCTAAGTGGGTGACAATATTTCTTTAAGTTTACCACAAAATGAACAAAGTAATTTTTTT
Source organism: Cervus canadensis (assembly GCF_019320065.1). Taxonomy (NCBI): domain Eukaryota; kingdom Metazoa; phylum Chordata; class Mammalia; order Artiodactyla; family Cervidae; genus Cervus; species Cervus canadensis. Next base: position 4,855,706 of record NC_057395.1, on the reverse strand, counting down.
AGAAGTCTTTGAATTGCCATTTTGTGACTTTTATCCCTTAAAATGTCCCATGATTGGTTTTCAGTTTAATCAGATAGTCACTGAGTAAAAATATATGGACAGCTAGCTTCCCCTGTGGCTCAGAAAAGAATGAGTAAAGAATCCGCCTTCAATGCTTTAGACGCAGAAGACACAGGTTTGATCACCGAGTCGGGGAGATCCCCTGGAGGAGGGCGTGGCAACCCACTCCAGTATCCTTGCCTGGAGAATCCCCATGGACAGAGGAGCCTGGCAGGCTGTGGTCCCTGGGGTTGCAGAAAATCAGACATGACTCAAGCCACTGAGCACACATGCACATTTGCAAAAATGTAGGGAAGGTGGGAGACTTTCCCTATTCCCAAAGGTATAGTATTAAGGTATGTGTGTTTGTGTGTGTGCTCAGTCATGTCCAACTCACTGTGGCTCCATGGACTATAGCCCACCAGGCTTTGCTGTCCATGGAATTTTGCAGGCAAGAATACTGAAGTGGATTGCCATTTCCTCCTCCAGGGGGTCTTCCTGACTTAGGAATCAAACCCCCATTTCTTGTGTCTTCTGCATTGGCAGACAGATTCTTTACCTCTAGCACCACCTAGGAAACCATATTATTAATATAAGTGACAAACTAAAAACTTTACCCATTTGGTCTTTCATCCATTTTCTATGTTATCATTTGTCTGCTTTCTACGTATGGTAACTGAGGGCAATTCTTACTTCCATGAAACATGGCTGTAAAATCCACAAAAACAGTTGTAACAGGAGCCAATAGTCATTGACTTTGTACTATGTGAGGCTGCCATTATCAGTTAATTTAGTTAATGCCTATGGCAACCTTTTATAATGTACTTTAGTGCATACTAATATTAATTCCATATTACACAAGGCAACATTGCATGTGTTAGAAGCACGGCAATAATGTCCTATATCTTCATAGAACAAAGAGTATCATGCTTTGCTGGATCAGCTGGGAAGGCAGTGAGGTTTTAAAACTTCAAATCTTGAATCTCTGACCAGCAAGGTTTTCCCTGGAATGAAATAGCCTCAGGACCAAAGTGAAAACCCCTTACTTGATCATGTATAACTCAGGCTGGGTTTAGAAAGCATCCTTATAGGGCCAGCATCCTTGAGCTTCCCTTTCTTCACAGCATCCTTCTTTTCTGTTCTTAGCCCAAGCTGTCTAACTGAACTTCTTGTCTGTTCTGTGCTGAAGAAGTGCAAAAGATACAAGGCACATTCAGCACCATCCTAAGCCCAAAAAGGACAGGAGAGTGACTCCAGGTATTTGGGTATCACCTACCTACCACGATTTTCTGCTTTCGCTTCATTCACCTCATTCATTTCTTTGAAAGTTCTAGCCATGGCATCAATTTCATGTGATTTTTTTTTCTCTAAAAATATGTGCTAACAAGAGTCAAGCCTGGGACAGTGCAATTACATGTGGTTTCACCTGCTTTCACCTAGAAAGAGAATGTTTTTGCTCCTTGCTCCCAACTTGAACCAAATAAAAAGCTAATGTAGACTTTTTCTCACCTTGGACTTATTTTCCTTCAGCTGTCTTGTGTGCCTGAACCCAATTGTGGAGCATGTTAGTCGCTTTACTGATTTACTGTGTATTCCTGGTTGGAACTGCAGAATCACACCTTTACCAAACAGCTCTGAAATTACATCTGGGCTGTCATTCATAGGAAAGGAAAGGGTCATTGTCAAGTCAAGCCTCACATATTCATGTTAGGAGGAATTTGTATTAGTGCTTCGTATAGAGTAAATGAAATAAGACTGATCTGATGGTAGTAAATCTGCCTGATTTAAGTGAGTTTCATAGGCAGTTAACAGCATGTGAATTTCCTAAATGTGATTAACAGCTTCATACACGTGAGACCCATCAGCTACTGACAAAGTTTTTCAAAAGGGAATGAAAAAAGAAGATCACAAACAGATTTTCTTGAATTCTCCCTCTAGGGTTTTGTCTTTTTGCTACAGATTTTCATTCTTTCTACTTTTTTCTCTTATTTTAGAACTTAATATTTAATGCTGTTAAGGGTTCCTATATGATTGAGTTGAAACAGAATAATTCTTCTTCAGCTGTTTAGCTCTGATAGCAGGCAGCAGTATATTTTCTATTTGGTGTACTTCATTGATAGCTTATTAAAATGTGCTGTCTCTTGTATATTAATTTTGCAGTCCTCAGATCCTGAAAAATCAATCTTTAATCACATGTTTACAATAGAACTGTTGAGTATTTTTCTCCATCAACACCACTGATATATTGATGCCATACCAAGTGTTATAGGGCTCAGAGGGTTTGGGTTTTTTTTTATTTTTTAACATTCCTCAAATCCTAGCATGGGATTCTGAAATAAGCACAAATTTATTAGCAATCCTCTAATTCCAAACTCCAGGTTTCTGGCATTTAAGAAGCTACTGCTAAGTGGCTATTATAACTGAACAAAGAATATATCAGAGAAATACAAGTGCCAGGGACACCCAACAAAAAATATATAGCTTTCCTGTACAGCCTCCAAAAAAAGCCTCATTTTATGCCTAAAAAGAGGTGAACAAACTTGCTCTCATACCAAGACCTGGAAGAGTTGGGCCTATAGGACTTCACATCTCCCAGCCTTACACTTTACAATAAAACCTAGAATCAAACGTTTAACCCTTTGGAGGGAAAGGGTAGAGTGTGGATTTTGGAGGACACTTTAAAGATGATTAGAGAACGTAATTATGTTTCAGCCTCACTGATGTTTTTCGCTGCTGCTGGTCGGCTGCTATTCCATAAGTGAGTGGTCTCAGAATGGTCTCTGGGAGCCTTCACTGTGCCCCCAGGGAGTTTACATCCAGGGGCAGAGCAGGGGGAGAGGCTGCTGGACATCAGAGCTCCCTGCGGTGCAAGCCTGCAGCGAGCAGACGCAGAACCCTAAACAACTAAAGGAGTGCTTCTGTCTGGTACCTCATGGAGCCCCAAGCCCTTTCACCTGTTTGTTTGAACCTCACCACCTGCCTCCAGGCACTCGATGATCCCCGTGGACGGCAACACTGGGGTCAGGGGCTGTGTGTGCAAGGGGAGTGTGCAGCATGAGAAAGAATGTGTGTAATGGGGCTCAAACCCGCCCTGAACCCAGCGGGCGCAGTCCTATTCCTGTACTCCGGGTCTTCTAAAGTCTCAGAGCACCTCAGCTTCTATCCTTTGAAAGACCCTTTCTGCATAGCCTCTTGAAAATGGGATTCTTTTCCACCTTCTACAAGAATATAAGATGGAGGATGGTAGAAGTAGGAGTATGGAATTTCTTTTTTTTTCTTTTTCTTTTTTTTTTTTTTGAGTAAGGAATTTCTTTATCACTGTATTGCTGGTGTTTAACATATTATTTGGGACACAGTAGATGCCTGGGCTTCCCAGGTGGTGCTAGTGGTAAAGAACCTGCCTGCCAATGCAGGAAATGTAACAGACTTGAGTTCAATCCCTGGGTTGGGAAGATCCGCTGGAGAAGGAAATGGCAACCCACTCCAGTATTCTTGCCTGGAGAATCCCATAGACAGAGGAGCCTGGCAGAATACAGTCCATGGGGTCACAAAAAGTGAGACACAACTGAAGCAATTGAGTTGAGGGGCCTAATTCTTGGTCTAACCCTCTAAAAATCAGTGAGTGCAACTTGGCACAGTCAAAAACTTTTATCAGGATCCTTGTGTCTACAGAACAAAATATTATATGATCACGTAGACTGAGATGTTCCTCTTCCAGAAAAGGAAACAGAAGGAAGGCAGAGAGAGAATCTCATTTATGGAGCACCTACCATATGCCAACCACTCTGATTTCACCATCCTTTCAAAAAATATATATGAAATAGAGAACATAATCTCCATTTTGGAGATGAATAAATCAAGTCTCGGAGATGTAAGTAGCTTACATCTTAAGTAGCCCAGCTTAGTCACTGGGCTAAAAATGGCAGACATTCATAGTTATGTTTCTGACTGAAACTTTCCTCTTAACCAGGCAGTCTTTGCATAGATTTGGGGCTGTTGAGAAGAAGATACCCAGAAAAGGATTATGAATATAAGTAAAAGAATCACCTTCTAATTTTACAGCTTCAAGAGAGTAGAGAGGACCCACATTTTTAATCCTGTGGCATTCAGTTCAGTTCAGTCGCTCAGTCATGCCCGACTCTTTGCGACCCCATGGACTGCAGCACGCCAGGCCTCCCTGTCTATCACCAATTCCTGGAGCCTACTCAATCTCATGTCCATCATGAAGGTCGTGTATACTGTTTTCCCAAAAGAGGTGGTTAATGCTGAATCTCTCTGTTCCTGGATTCTGATGTGCAATTGCCCCAAACTACTTCACTGCCCTGACCTTGGACCTTTGCCCCAAATATTCCCTGCTGACCTTGCTTGTTCTCCTACCATGTTTCATTTTCCCATCCTCTGAAAGTAGCCTCAAGTCAATAATTCTCCCTTCCTCCCATGAGTTTAGAAAGAAACTATGGTCACAAAAGGCACTTTTATCCCTGGAATTCAGTTTACAATTTATTGGACTAATGGATGCATTTGCTTTTCAACATTGAGGTTCTTATATCCCCTAGAAAACTGGCCAACTGTTTTTTGCCATCTTTTTGAAAATTTGATTTCCTTAAGTTTAATTAAGTCTCCCTTTATGTCGTCTTAAATAAATGTCTCACTAACATGCTTTCTGCAACATAAACTTCAAAATCATTATTACTTGAGCTGCATTCTTTTTGGATGACATAGACCTAGATACTTTGGGAATAACAGTCTCTTCAACAAAAGAACTAGTGTGTTTGAAAAGAGAATAACTCTTCCAGTGAAATGTTTTCTAGAGGGAATGTTGGAGTGCCCAGCGTACTCCATTTCAAAATGCTAATTGGAGGCATTTGTTGTAGGAATCTGGACGTACTGCACACGGTGTCACGTAGGCAGTAGCTCTTTGCATAAGTGAATCATTGCAAAGCACAAATGGAGACAAAAAAAGAAAATCAAGCTTCTGTAAAGCTATTAAACAATAGCCTGTTAGTTGTCTTGGCCCTGAAGGAGTTTTACCTGATATTTTATTACTGACAAATCTGTATTGACTATTATTCTATGTTCTCCTATTTCAGAAGTAAGATAATAAAAGAATAATGGAATAATATCTTGCCAAGCAAGACACTCCATCTGCTTTTGTTTGTTATTTTTTTTTCCCAACCCATCGCCCACTTTCCCCAAATGCTTCCTCTAATGCAATAATTTTCCTTTAACACAGACCTATGATTTTAATCAGCCCATCTGTGTGGCTCCATCTGGGGGGAAGGACTGAGGATTCAATGTTCACGTTCAATTCACATTTTGATTGTAAGGGCATTCACAAGCATCAGTTACCTTCCAAAATTAGCCATTGTAAAGACAGTCTGCAATTCTCACCGACTTTTTCTTTTCTCAGTAGGGGTTAAACTATATATTAGGCAAGAAATCGTGTATCATCTCAGAAGAAAGCAAATCCATGTACCTAGTGTCTGGGTCAGAGGTCACTCAGACCTCTGTCCTATGCTACACTGACTGGTCCCCCTAGCTATAGAAAGACAGAAGCCAAGATCATGAGTGAATGTGACAGGACTCTGGTGACTAGTTGAAACCAGATCCACTCGGTAGAGGCTGTGACTAAAGATGCTATAAAACATTCTGCAGCCATTAAACTAATGGCTCATAAAATGAGTGAGATTTGGACAAGCATAAACATAGAATCTGTTAATTGCTCTGGAAGATCATATGGATTGGAAGGGAAATTAATGAGAGTGGGAAAAATGGAATAGGAAAAGGAATTGACTGAGTATCTCCATTGTACTAAAAGCATATGCAATGCATTAGAATTACTGAGTTGTAAGAACTGCAGAGAATATAGCTGCAAATAAAGAAACTGCAAAGATGAAGCATCATAACTAAGATTTCAAAGAGATGGCTCCCACTCTCCCTGTAACTCGTACTCCCCTGGACATGAGTTTGCTCTGCGGTACACAAAATGTACACTTTTATGCCTTATTAGATAAAATGTGATGTCACAGAGTGAAAGTTGCCAGGGGAGCTATAATTTGGCATTGCCAATGTTATACACCTTAAGATTCTCAACTATAACACAGCATTAAAACTCTTCTCACTGAATTCCTTCAATAAAAAACACAGCTGTGAGCATTCATTCAAATACATACTTATCATGTTTTATTCCTACAAGTAATGACTTCCAGATTCAACCTGACATTTGGAACTCTGTTTCCAAATGCAAGACTTAGAATTAACAAAGGTACCTCTCTCATCAGAAGCAAAGCCAAACTCATGGTGAATCTGAACAAACTAAAACTAGGCTAAAGAAAAAAGTAGTTTCCAAGGTGTGTACACATATTTGAAAATCATCATTTGGACCTTATTCTCTTCTGTGTCTGCACAGAAGTGAAGGAAGGGCTTGGGATCAACTTACTATCGTCAACCCAGAAATACACCTCATATCTGTCTCTAGAGGTCATGTCAGTCTGAGGAATGTTAGCTTTAGAAAGTTCCAGAAGTTCTCAAAAAGCAAGGATACCAGTCATGCCAGCACCAACCAACCATTCCATTGAGAAATGATTTACAACATAACAATAAACCTATTTAAGTTGCTTCAAGATAGAAAACATCAAGTTGTCCTTTCTTTGACGAAAAGATGAGGGAAGATGTAAATTCTCAGAATGTGAACAAGTTGAGATTTTAGTGAATCACCAGACTTCTTTCTTGGAAGAACATCCACATTTGACACTCAGCTCCTATTCTAAGTTCTTAGGATCAAAGTTTTCCCTCACATAGGAGAAATTCTATTCATGAAGGAAGGACGCTCTACAAAATGTGAAACAAGGAAATGGGAAAGAATTGAGCAAAGATACTAAATAATGGCCAACACTCTGATGCCATGCCAGTTTGTGTGAAGTGGGTGGAGAGCCTGGTTTGCCTCTTACCAGCTGCAAGATGCGCAAGATGATATTAATGATACATAACTCTTCATGCTGTTGTCAGGCATAAATGAAATATCTCTGTGAAATACTTAGCGCAATGCCCACCACCCAGCAGGTGCTCTTGACTGTTGGTTCTCTGTGCTCCCACATACCAACCCATACTCATTCTGTCTCCCCTTCTGCTGTATTTTCCAAAGCCAAATGTTTTAAGCTATATTCTCCTAACAAAAAACAAAGTGGAGAAGTTGTTATTTCTGAATTTATTTTAAGACGGAAATCTGAGGCATAACTTCCACATGATGGAGCAGGGCAGATGGCACCCTCTTCTTTCTGGCAGCTGTAGATGCATAGGGTGGGGGTACAGGAAGGAATGAAATGAGTTTTATTTTCATCGTCTCACCTTGTAAGTCATCACCTGGCTTATCCCGTGATGTTTTTGATATTCACAACTAGTTCTTAGAAGCCTCATGTTGTATATTCTGCATATACACCTCAACTTCCAAATTCTCCAATAATTTGTTTAAAGTATAAGCTTCTACTACATGGAAGAGTCGATTGTCTAGACATGCTAGGAAAGGTGAGGTGAAGTGGAGGTATTCTGCCATCTGGCAATTAGATCATTGAGAACAGCCAGACCGACTTATATGTGCAATTTATCTTTTCAAGTTTTGTTAGAATGCTAACACTTAGTGAAGCTGCACTTGCCATAAAATCTCTAAGCCTTCCTTTTGTTTACCTTTGTTTGCTGATCTTTCTTTTAAAAATTGTTTCAATTGTTTCAGTAGATGATAAGGCATGTAGGTTGAAATTCACAAGGTGGGAATCGGGTCTTCTTCCTGTCCCTGAACCTAGTATTTCAAGTCCAGCCTCTAGAAGTTACCACTATTGCCAAAGCTGTAGGATATTTTCTCATAATTATGCTCTGTGCACACAGAAGTACAAATGTATGCACCAATAAGAGCATAACATACACACAGAATGGCCTGAATCTTGCATTCCTCACTTAATATACCTTGTAGCTTACTCTGCATTAGCCATACAGAGAAGCCTCATTCTTTATAAAGGCTGCATAATATTCTATTGTATGGATGAATGAATGCTTTCCCTTAAACTATTTTTATATGAGCATTGAAGTCATTCTTTAAACTTTATCATCATCATCATCATTATTCATTACTACAGAGACTGACTGGGGGACTGTGTACCTGGACCTATTTCATTGCACACTTGTGTGAGTGTTATCTATAAGATAAATTTACAGAAGTTAAACTAATGGTTCAAAGACTATGGGAAGTTCTTCTTCAACGGTATTTAGACATGGTCAAATTAATCCCACAGAGGGTTTAATCAGTTACACCATCAGAAATGCAGGTTGGTTCCTGTTGCCCTACATTCTTATCAACACTGTCTATAGCTGTTTTGGTATTTGTTAATCTGTGAAAATAATCTCTCAGTATAGTGTTTGCTTGCATTTCTCTGGCTTGGTATCTTTTTGTATGTTTCTCATCCATCATATGTGCTTTATTTCATACCTATTGCTCATGTTTCTATTGGACTATTGGTGTTTATGCTGGTTTATATCTTTTTATGTTAATATTGATAACTGTCATGTGGGTTGAAAATTCTTTAAGAATTGTCCTTTTCTTTTTGTATATTTTTTAGTCACCTAGAAAACATTTCTATTTTTATGGAACTAAATTTTTCATTTTCATCTTTTATGCCTTCATATATCACATTATAAAAACACCCCTATTCTGAGATTATTTTTTCTAGTATTTTAAGTATTTTAACATTTAAAAATTTGACTGCACTATCATGTATTTTGTGCAAAGAGTGAGATAGAGATGTGATATTTTCATGATATGTATAATTTGTTATTTAATGAACATTACATATGCTCCCAGTGATTTAAAACACCATTATATGTATATATATAGCTATTGCCCAGTATTTTACACTGATATAATTGTCAGACAATTATATGTGAATTGTTAAGCAAAGTATTTTGAAGTTTTTCTTTTCAGTTGAAAAAATTTGGGCCTACTGGTTTTGTTGTTTTTTGTTTTTTAAAGATAAATACCATGTGATTCCACTTATCTAAAGTATTTAAGCTCGTCAGATCCATAGAACCGTAGAACGGAGGTGACCAGAGACTGAGGGAAGAAGAAATGGGGAGATGTTGTTTAATGAGTAGAGAGTTCCAGTTTTGCAAGATGAAAAAGTTCTGTAAAGCTGTTGAAAAACATTGTGGTACTTAACACTACTGTATACTTAAAAATGGCTAAGGTGGTAAATTTTATGTGCTTTTGAACAGCAATGAAAATTTGTTTCAAATATATAAGGAAAACAAAACAAAATAAACTCAAAACATTCCACAGATTTAAAAAAATACCATTTTATCATTTACTAAATCCTTATATGCATTTGGGCTTATTTCTACTCTGTTCCAACTATCTGCTCTACTCTGCATCCAATTCTGCCTGTTTAAATGTTTTCCAGAGACAACAGTTTTTCATTATTGCAGCTTTATAACACATTAGTTAGTACTAAGGCTAGTGTACTACTCATTTCCCTGCTTATCTAGAATTTTCTTGGCATTCTTTTTATTATGCCGCATATACTCTGGAGTAAACTTCTCTTGGTATTTTAATTAGATCACATGGAATTTACAAATTAACATCAGATTCTTCAATTTCTGTGATACTATCTCTTCTTATCTAAGAGTGTGACATGCTGATATATTCATTTGTTTTCTTTCGAGTTCTTTAGTAATGTCTTTACATTTTCTTTATATATATTATGCATGTCTCATTAATTTCATTCCTAGCTATGTTCTGAATTTTGGGATGTGACTGTAAACAGAAAGCATTCTTCTACCATACTTTTATATTTATGGCTATTCAGTTTGTATATTAATTTTTCACCAGACCGCTTACTGAATTATACTGTTTGTAGAATTTTGTCAGCTGAGTCTCAGCGTTTTGTGTGTGAGTAACATAGCAACTGCAAATATTCCTCACTAACATTAGCTTCTGTTAGTGGGGATAAGGTAGGCTATGCTGCATGGCTGAACATCCCCACATTCTTAGAGGTTTAGCACAACCAAAGTCTTCTTCCGGCCCAGCCAAAGTCTGCTGGGGGTCCCGGTGATTCTCCAGGACAGCAGTGCTCCATGCGTGGCTCAGCACCCCAGGTGGCAAGACCCTAATAGCACTTTGACACTAGCACGTGTTTCCATGGATACCATGCAGCAGAAGAGACAGAGTGGGCTATCAGCAATTAAACACAGTAGGCCTGTGTATCACTTCTGCTTGCATATCATTGTTCAAAGCAAGTGAAACATTACACTCATCCAAGGGGCAGGGAAGGTTAATCCTCTTACGTCCCAGGAAGTAGAGGTGATTTGAATACAATTCAATGTGCCTTCTCCCTGAATTCCCTGGACCCAGTTAGCAAATAGCTTTTCCAGTGGCCTCCAGCAGAATTTGCTCTTTGGTTTATTTATCACCCTGAAAGTTAAAAAACGTACATGTGAATAATTCAAAACATCTTTTTAAATCTTGCTAAAAGGAAACATTATTGAAGCCTAGTTCTCAAACATATTTCAGGAATGATCCCAAGCCCATGTCCCTTTCTCTGTGTAAGGTCCCATGTATCATTTTATCAGTGTTTCTTGCATGAGGCTATGCCACATTCTAATCTGATCCACTGTAGGGTTTATCTCCTCAAGCTTTCCTTCCATGGTTTATCCCTTTAATTCTAGATTAACTCTGTACCTCTGAGAGGAGGAGAGAGACTCTTCTTTAAAGCACTGTGTGTTATATAAAATCTTTTTCTTTAAAAGGTATGTGTAGAAGGGGAATTAACTTATGTATATAAATATATGTAACTTTGCCTTCTCCATCTGCTGGCCTCAAAAGCCACTACATCAAAAGTAAACGTATTCAAGTTGTCTCTAATGAGCAAAATAAAAAATGTTGGCATAGGAGAGGAGCGATACTACGTACCTATGGAAAGATTTTTAGATTACCTTCAAAGTCTATCCCAAAACAAGGTAATTACTTGATTAGTAAACACATACCACCCCTGTGACCTGCAAATCTTTCCTACTGGTTGGAATAGTGACTATGATAATATAACTTCTAATAATTCATGCCTTCTTAAAAAGTCTATTATGTTTTTGGAAAAACTTTCCTTCTTCCCCAAACCCATTTGAGTCCATCTAAACAGAAGTATATTGTGACAAATGTGTTAAAGAAAAGATTATTGAGCAGAAATCTTTTTCACATAAGAAATATAAAAGAACCTAAAGGAATGAATTTCTAACACTCCCAAAGTATCATCTTAACGGCCAATTAGTCAGAGTTTTTTATTTGAATTATTCCCCTCTGATCAATAATATATACATAAGAAAATATCTGTTTTTAAAAATTCTCTGCATGATCAACACAACATGTAATTGCTACTTCACTTGACTTACGTTGTAACAGAGCTAGTATTTGGCTTTTCAACCTGCAATAAATACCTTCCTCTCTCTTCTCTTCTGATTGTGCCATAATTAACACCAGGGAAGCACACGTTTAACTATATATGACAGATATTTATTTAAAATACCTTCTGGTGCATATATTAACATTTTTCTTTCTACTTTTTAAAGTAGCCTTGAGTTCAGCAATAAAATCAGATAACATTTCTGTTATGTTAATAGCCCCATGCTAGCACAGAATATATCAGTTCAGAGGAAGTCAGTGAGCTATGTTACAATAATTGTGTTTACTGCACTGGATAATTTTAATAGAAAAAAAAAATGCTCTGGAGACGTGGCATCCTCAGTCTCTCCTACCATCAAGAAGCACCAACATCAAAGTCATGTACAAGGCCTCTAGCAGTAATTGTTAGATGCATGCCCAATAGTCAGTTTCCTTCTTATTTTTGAGAAAATGGAAATCGCTATTTTTGAGAATCTTTACCCTAATATCATGGGGTGAATAATTTAAGTAAGTCTACTGTCAAAAAGACATTCTATTTGAAGATAATCTATAAGAGAAATTATGAAGGTTCCTGCTTCACCAAATTCTGGAAACCTAGACTAATGAGACATTTGCACATGGGGCAATGAAATTATTAAGATAAAGAGAAATAAGGTTATTTTCATATTAGTATATAAGTTTGGAAATGTATATTCTCCCAGAGGTTATATAGGCGAAATGCATAAATAAAATCTACAAATCAAAACATTTTTCCAGATAGGAAGTGTGTCAGATATCATAATAATTGTGTAGATGAGCCCCTCTGGGACTCAGAGGGGTCCAGTAGTCAACTCGTAGGCAATTGCGCTTGCATTATATCCCAGTGTCCTGGTCCACTTAATCCCAACTCCTAGTAAGTTATTGAAGGAAAGCTATGAATGTTGAAGTACAGTCTGCATCCTATAGAGATTTATGATGTTCCTTTAAAACATAGTTTCCCAGAATCCCAGGCACAGAGGCATTCAGATGAAGATCATGTATTTATCCGGTGAGGACTGGACTGAATCCCCATCTGAGCAGCACAGTTTCCCCAGCACGGTACTATCCACCTTAGCACCCCAGAAAGGATACATTCTGTAGCCGTCAGAGTTGGGCTTATGTGTTTCTCAGAGCTGGAGGAGACATTCTACATGAGCACTGGCTGCACTAACTGGTGGTCAGAGAAGAACCTGGTAGCCATCACACCTAAATAAAATAACATATTGCTTTCAGAACCCTGATATTTTATCACTTCCTTGTGTGAAATGCCCAGCAAAGGTAACTTATTCCTCAGTGGACATGTGATCACAACTATTATCTGAGACATTCTGAATTCACCTTTCAATTGAACAACTGAATTGAATCAAGATGATTTGAACTTATCATGGGTTCTCTGCTCTGCACAAATTAACCTGAATAGACCCTCCCTGGTCCTTCTTGGTCTTTTGCATCAGAAGTCTCTTTGTTGCAGCCCCATTAAATTCCATGGCCTGAATAGGGGTTAAGTAGAATTTCTGAGGTCCTGAAAATAAGCATCCTATTTATAAGGTTCCATAATATTTAGAAATTGTACTTCTTTAAGAAGAAAAGAAAACTCATAAGGTTCTTATGTATGGCTTCCCCTTTAGTCCAATGGATGAATAGTTCATCATACACAGAATCTTGAGAAATATTCAGTTTCTCAAATTTAATCAAGAGCATGATATGGATAAACTAGAGTACCTTTAAATACTGTAAGCAAAGTTGTCAGTGACTTTCTGGCACACAGAGTAAAACACCACCAGCATGCCGCTTTCTTTTGTTTATATAACTTAATGTAAGCATATGATACCATTGACACCAGATTACTAAAGGGCCAGCATTCTATAAATCCATAGATCCCTGGATCATCTTGGCTTCTGTGTCTGAAGTTCTCCTTTAAGTATCCTTTACTCCAAGCCACCAAAGGCTTCATTCATTAGCAAAATCCTACATAAATCTATTTTTCACTGATCCATCTGTCTATTCATTTATAAATGAGGGGAAATTGTCATATTGTGGTGTAATAAGAGTTTGGGACTGTGAAGTATTCTGTACAGTATCTACTGGAAGGTCATGCATATCGTGAATAAGATTAGCTCCAGATACTCTGAGTCATTAATGGAAAAGAAACATTTTATTGAAATGCCTATCTTGGCATGAGTAGTCACTGCATCCCCCTCAATTTGGAGAGTGCCCACTACTGTTACGATACATAACGTTCTGAAAGTAAGTACTCACTAAAGAAGTGCTATTAGGGGTATACAAGGAAGAACTCAGGCGTCTAATTATATCATCTGCCCCAGGGCAGGTCAAGACCTACTGCCAAAGGAGCAAATTCTCCACTCTCTCTGGAACAAATGGTTTTCTCCAAAAGCAGAACTTTCCTCAAAACCATAAAGAGTTGGTTTCTATGTAAATTGAAGTCAAACGCCAATTTCTTCTCAAACTTTTCAACCTCACCCTGACTAGCAAAGTAGAAATCCCAATATGAAACTCAGCAAATACGGAATTTTGCTATTCCCACAATTAGGGAGACCCCAAAGTCGCTTCCCAAGTGGTAAAGAATACGTCTACCAATGCAGGAGACACAGGAGATGCTGGTTCGATCCCTGGATCGGGAAGATCCCCTGGAGGAGGAAATGACAACCCACTCCATATTCTTGCCTGGGAAATCCCATGAACATAGGAGCCTGGCAGGCTACAGTCCATGGGGCCACAAAGAGTTGGACAAGACTGAACGACTAAGTACACATGAACTGTTGAGACCCTGTTTATTCACCTCCAGAGCCTGAATTATCACATACATATAATTAACATTTCTTCCTCTAAGTTTTTATTTGTCTCTTGGATTTGTTCTTTCTTTTGAAAAAAAAAAAAAAATCCAAAAGATGGCTTTAATATCCAACTCTGGCTACCACCTTTTGAACATAAGAAAACAAACCAAGACATACCCTAGAAAAATGTGCAATTGTGCGATTAACATGGACATTGTGAAATTCTTTCTAAGTAATTGAATACCCTAAGTGTCTTGAATATTCTTACTAGCTAGTAAGACCATCAGCTTGTGGCATATGGTCCTGTTAATTATGACAAAAAAGTATTTGCCAATCTGGACTATATCACAAATTGTTATATATCTCTTGAGAGCTCCCTCTTTGGATACTGAACTGATGGTTGCAATTTACAGGGCTTCTGCCTTTTTGCAAACATTTCTATTTTTTAATTAAATGTTCAGTCACTCAGTCATGTCTGATTCTTTGCAACCCCGTGGACTACAGCACCCCAGGCTTCCCTGTCCTTCACCATCTCCCGGAGTTTGCTCAAACCCATGCCCATTGAGTCAGTGATGACATCCAACCATGTTGTCCTCTGTTGTCCCCTTCTCCTCGTGCCTTCAATCTTTCCCAGCATCAGGGTCTTTTCCAATGAGTCAGCTCTTTACATCAAGTGGACAAAGTATTAGAGCTTCAACTTGAACATCAGCCCTTCCAATGAATATTCAGGATTGATTTCCCTCAGGGTTAACTGGTTTGATCTCCTTGCAGTCCAAGGGACTCTCAAGAGTCTTCTCCAACACTACAATTTGAAGGCATCAATTCTTCAGTGCTCAGCCTTCTCTATGGTCCAAATCTCACATTCATACAGAACTACTGGAAAAACCATAGCTTTGACTCTATGGGCCTTTGTCAGAAAGTAATGTCTCTACTTTTGAATAGGCTGTCTAGGTTGGTCGTAAGCTTTTTTTTCAAGGAGTAAACGTCTTTTAATTTCATGGCTGCAGTCACTGTATGCAGTGATTTTTGGAGCCCAAGAAAATAAAGTCTGTCACTGTTTCCATTGTTTCCCCATCTATTTGCCATGAAGTGATGGGACCAGATGCCATGACCTTACTTTTTTGAATGTTGAGTTGTAAACCAGCTTCTTCACCTCCATCAAGATGTTCTTTAGTTCTTCTTTACTTTCTGCCATTTGGGTGGTGTCATCTGCATATCTGAAGTTGTTGATATTTCTCCTGGGAATCTTGATTCCATTTTGTGCTTCCTCCAGCCCGGCATTTTGCATGATGTACTCTGCATGTAAATTAAATAAGCAGGGTGACAACATACAGCCTTGATGCACTCCTTTCCCAATTCTGAACCAGTCTGTTGTTTCATATCTGGTTCTAACTGTTGCTTCTTGACCTGCATAGAGACTTCTCAGGAGGCAGGTAAACTGAAAAATATGGAGGGACTTTTATAAATGTCGGAGGAGATATCTCTTTTCACAGAGTATTGATGCAAATAGTGAGTTCACTCTTTTATTTTTCTCATTTCTACTTTGACCTTGTTCAAAATTTAAGTAGCAAAAATCTTTAGAATAGATAGATCTGGTGTTGTTGCCTGGTGTTGTTGTTGTTGTTTAGTTGCTAAGTCATGTTTAACACTATGGGCTGTAGCCTGCCAGGCTCCTCTGTCCATGGGATTTCCCAGGCAAGAATACTGGAGTGGGTTGCCATTTCCTTCTCTAGGGGATCTTCCCGACCCTGGATCAAACCTGAGTATCCTGCTTGGCCGGTGGATTCTTTACCACTGAACCCCTATGGATGCCATGTTCCAGTCCAGCAGAACACGGTTCATCCTCAGAATAGTCCACACCTTCTGTCTTTGAGCACCTTGTTCTTGCTACCTGTGATGCCTTCTGCCTCCTTTTTGTCTGTTGACCAACGCTTGCTCATTGTTGAAGTCCCATTTTACATGTCACCTCCTCCAAAACGCCTTTCCACTCCATTAATTAACTACCCCTCCTCTTGCACTCTCAGAGTATTATTTCCATCCCAGTTTTACACTGTTTTCATTCTGCCTTTATTTATTTCACTTATGCAATTAGGTGTGTATCTCTCTTTCATTAGAGATTAAACATGCTGAGACGGGAGACCTTAGCCTATCTTTGTATCTCTCTGCCCCTAGAAATATTTTGACCATATCAGGTGTTTAGTCAATGCTTGGCTAAATTGTTTTTTAATTCTGTGCAGATATTGTTCTCTTTCTATCTATCTGCCTTTTTTAATTCATTTATTTTTAATTGGAAGATAATTGATTTACAGTATTGTGTTGGGTTCTGTGTTGGTTAATACATCAACATTAATCAGCCAAAAGTATACACGTCACCTCCTTCCTTTCTCCCACCCTATCCCGCCCTTCTAGGTTGTCACAGAACACAGGGTTTGAGCTCCATGTGACAAAGAGAAAAACAAATATCATGTATTAACTCATATATATGGAATCTAAAAAGATGGTATCAATGAATCATCTGTCTACATTTGTTCCTACTGTTGTCCCCTCTGCCCAGGATGCCTTCTGTCAGGTCCTACCTCCTTCTTGACCCAAATCTCTTACTCTTCCATCAGGACTTCTTTGATTGTCAGGCCCCTGTAGTAAGTTTTCTAATTATCACCCTCCCCGTACCAAATTTACAAGAGACTTGGGCCTCTCCTCTGCATTTTTATAGAGATCTCTATCTCTTCACTCATGGCAAGGGTCACATGATGCTGTGATAACTCGTAGTCTTGAGAGTTTCTAAGGGACAGGAATTATTCTTGTCACTCTGAATTTCCAAGACCAACTGAGTAGGCACTAGTAAATAATTGCAGAATGAATTTGGCAGATAAATCAAAGCATCTTACAATCATTCTTGTGTAATTTTCTAAAAATGAAAGGAAGGAACGAGAGAGGGAATGAAGAAAGAAATATGTTTAACTCACTTAGCATGTTACAAAATCCTTGACTTTATTTTCCTTCTACCTCTGCTATTCATTACCCAAGTATTGGCCCAATTATGGCAATGGAGAGCCTGCCTGGAAATCATCTTTATTTTCTTCCACAGTTTGCTTGCCACCCAGTCCATCTACTTGACTTTGAGGAACAAAGAGATACCAACTGGCAAGAAATCAATTACATGAATATGCCAGACCTTCTTTAAGGAAAAAGAAAAGTTTAAAAATCTCCAAACGGAGGGTAAACTGTGTTGTGCAAAACTTGTGGAACATCAATCATAGTAATATCTTACTAGACATTCTGGATAAATATAAAATTTCACCAGCTTCCCATAGTCTAATTGTTGTTGAGCTCATCAACAACACTAATAATATTTTCATCAGGAAGGAAGTGTAGAGTAGTGGGAACAAGTATAGGTTTTTGTAAACAGACCAAGGTATAGATTATATAACTCCACTTCCTAGTGTGACGTTAGGCAAGTTATTTAAGCTCAGTTTCTTCATCTGTCAAATGGAAATAATATAATATTTTGTCACACTGTTACTAGGAAGTAAACTTTGAAATGTATGTCTGTACTTGGCACAGTGTCTACATAATATTAAGACATTTATCAGTTCAGTTCAGTCGCTCAGTCATGTCTGACTCTTTGCGACCCCATGGACTGCAGCATGCCAGGCCTCCCATCACCAACTGCCAGAGTTTACATTAATATTAAGACATTAAGGTAATATTAAGACATCCTTCTCCCCATTGGTATAATGCTAGAGTTATTAAGACACGTTTCTCATTATCTAGGTTTTCTCTCTCATATCCCTCACCTCAACCCCCATTATCATTTTTAGATAAAAGTGGGCAAAAATAATATCAAAGTTCAACTTGGTAACCCTCGGTCTGTAAGTCTCCCTCCTTATTCTCCCTTATTCTCCCAAATATATCCTCCTTATTCTCCCAAGTATCAAGCCATTTCACATGGTTTATTTTAATAAGCTTTCAAACTAGATCATAAACCCATGAGAGGAAGGACCCTGCTTTTATTTCTGATTTTGAGTGCCTTGTGAAGACCTGACAGGACGTGGCCCATAAATGACTGAGTCCTTCATTTATCTAATAGTCCGTCCAGACCATCCTGGAGTACAAAGGAAAACAGGAAGTCGGCAGCATAGGGGCTGAGGAGCAAAAAGGGGCGACTCCCTTTGCCTTAGCAGCAGCACGGTCTTTCTGTTTATTATCTCAGCCAAATTTTTCTCCCTCTCACACAATGATTGCCTGTCTCTTGTCACTATAGCCATAGCGTGAAAGGAGCTTCCGACAGGTCACACCAACCATCCAACTCAAACCCGTTTTTCCCGCAAAGCCCCAGTGCCAACCTCAGATGACCTTACGATTCACTTTAACCACCAGACAGAGTGGGGCAGGGTCGCCTGCCGTAAATCATGATGTCACAGCCTGACTGAGGATGTCTTTCTGGCAAGGAGCAATAGGAAAAATGAAACAACTAGAGAGAGAAACTGTTTATTGAAATGCAAATGAATCCTTTGTGCCTGTACTTTAGCTCCTTTGAAAAGGAAAATCTGTTAGAAGATAGCAGTAGTGCCTCCCCCTCCCCCACCCGCTTATCTCTACAAAGTTTTAGGGCACGAATACTGTGAAAACACATACGCATTTTGGAGAGGAAATACATATTTTGAAAATGCATGCTTTCTTTAAAAATAGCAAATGGAACAGTAAAAGGTCCCAGAGGAGTAAATTAAGGTTGGCTCAAAAATCATTCATTTTCCCCAACGGGCCTGCGGGCAAGCAGGAGCGCCTGTGGAGCCCTGCCCCACCCTGGGTTCCTCGGGAAGCCAGTGGCCAGGGTGCACGATGAGGTCCCCAGACAGGCGGGGCATCAGACCCCAGAGTTGTCACCGCACAAGGATTGCCTCTCAGCCTGCCTGGCGGCTGCTGGCCTTCTCAAAGAACAAGGGCATTCCTCATCTGCATTGCTGGTAAACAGCAGTTGTGAGAATTGGAGCCAGCACAACCCTTTGAGTTCTGCAGATAAGAAAGTCCTCTTGAAATGTAAAATATTAGAAAATGTTTCAACCATCACAAGGCTACATCCACTGCAGTGCGAAAGAGGGCGAGCAGAGGACATATGTGTGTTTCAACATCTCACTTGAGCACTTTGCACAGTCAGACTTCTGACAATTACACAATCTTTGTAAAGGGAAATTTTTGGAAAATTGGGCCACAGAGTTTTAAAATATTTTCCTGGCTCATACCCTGACCCCTCTGTCTAATGCTCTCTTTTATTATTCCTGGATCTTAGGGAACAACATCTAAGTATTGATTCCTGTTGGGTCCCTTATTTTAGAAAAGTGAATGCCGGGAGGGTTTTCTATACCCAACATTCTCCTGGACCTGAAATTGAATATCACTATTCTCCTTTTTGTCTTCATGTCGCCTCTGAAAATTCTAAATTGCGTTCATGTTAAGTGGAAATTTCTCCCTTTGCATTCCAAGTACTTTAATGAGTAAACTCATGTAGTCTTTAGTCAGAAATAACCTCTCTCCCTTGATTTCCAAACAGTCATTGCGTGGACACTGTCTTAGCCTGGAGGTAAAAATGCAGGATTATGGACATCCTTCCCTCCCTGCACCCCTCAAGCCCAGACCTCACTTTGCTTTCTACCAGGTGACAGAAGAGGTTTACCTATGGCTGAAAACACAGCTCTGGCAATTTAGGCTTTCTTTACAAAATCATGTCTCCTCTCTAGCACCCCATGATAAATAGAATCTGTGCTGCCTGACACCTGTGAACAATGGGTGAAATGGATATTAGAAAAATCTCATTTATCTTCTGCATTATTTCTTGATAGGGGTCCTTGTCACTAGGGCTATTGTGTGACCAGCTCCAGAAAGGGCATCTCATTAGTTTTTCTTATCAAGATAGCAAGGTCCTTTTAAACAGCAAAGCACTTACATTTTAGATTCAATTAGGAAACTGCATAGTGCGTGTATGTGTGTGTGTGTGCGTTCATGCACTTCACAGCATCTGCTTTGAGACACAGCTGTGTCAGATTTATTCTTACAGATTCATGTTTACCACGCTTGAAGCCAGCAGCCTGGCACAGTGAACCACACACTGAAACTCCGCGTCCACCTCCACAATAGCAGACTGATGAACTCATCTTCCTCTGGTCCCACAGCTTTGCGTGAGACAGGATCCCTCTAAGCCAAGTAGGGGGAGCAGAGAAACCATGTGGGCATGGAGGGATGCTGGTGGATTTCTTTTCTGAGGAGGTTTGTTTCAAAAATCAAGCAAAAGCCCTTTTCCAGCTCCATAAAGCTTCCAAAGGGTTCCCCTTGGTTGCCCCTGCCCCTCTCACAAGGCAGCCTTTTTGGACAAGTGCATTTTGGAAAGTCACGTTACCACCCAGACAACTGGGAGAATGTCAACAAATCAGCCATGATTTCAAATATGTCAGAGGGAATTCAACTTTTTCACATCACTTCAAAAATCCTAGTGACAGGCGGATGAAGTGGGACAACTGGGCATCAGGGCACATTTGGGTAAAGTGAGCCGACAGACCGAGAGAGCCTTGCCCTCCATTCGCAGCTGTGAAAACAAACCGAAAAACGAAAACTCCCGCCGGAGCTGTGAACGACCCCTGGGGGTACCGGCCTGTTTTGAAAGCACAGTGAGGATGCCAGGACAGTAGGACGTCGGGAACCTCGCTTGTTATGTGGACATGGGATGCTGTTGGCTGGAAAGGATAAATCCCCGCCCCCTCCAACCTTGTCAAACATTGTCGAATACCCTCCTGTTGAATGGATGTTTCAAGGAGAAGGTGCAATCACCCACCTTGGAATAGACAGTCACCACTCGTGATTTAGGCTCATCATAATTGTGACGAAGAAATGACTCGCTTATATGATATCACTTATATGTGGGATCTAAAAAATAGTACAAATGAACTTATTTACAAAACAGAAACAGGCTCACAAACATAGGAAGCAAAACTTATGCTTACCAAAAGGGATGAAGAGAAAGGGATAGATTGGGAGTATAGGATACTATATACAAAACAGATAAACAACAAGAATCTATGTATAGCACAGGAAACTATATTCAATATCTTGTAATAAATTTTAATAGAAAATAATTTTTAAAGAATTTATGTATGTATATATATATATACGTATATATATATATATATATAGCGCCCTTGGACTGCAAGATCAAACCAGTCAATCCTAAAGGAAATCAACCCTGAATATTCATTAGAGGACTGATGCTGAAACTGAAGCTCCAATACTTTGGCCACCTGATGTGAAGAGCCGACTCGTTGGAAAAGACCCAGATGCTGAGAAGGATTGAAGGCCAAAGGAGAAGGGGATGACAGAGGATGAGATGGTTAGGTAGCATCACTGACTCAGTGGACTTGAGTTTGAGCAAATTCCTAGAGATAGTGGAGGACATGAGAGGCTGGTGTGCTGCAGTCCATGGGGTCAAAAGGAGTCAGACATGACTTAGCAACTGAACAACAACAAATTTTTGAATCACTTTGCTATACACCTAAAACTAGCACAATATGTCAAGTATCCTTCAATGTAAAAAGAACTGTATTAAGAAACTGCTATCATTTACTCTGGTGCATATAATACATACTTAATTTTCAGATTTGTGTTAGTTGGGGAAGGGCAGTTTCACTTAATGTGGAGTGATAACCTGGAAGAGAAATTTACGATATTAATAAAATTAATGATATTAATTTCTCTGAAGAAAATTTAATTAAAAAAAATTGGAATATCATTGCTTTACAATGTTATGTTAGTTTCTGCTGTACAACGTTATGAATCAGAAGAGATTTGTTTGTTGGCAGGTAAGTTTCTGGAGTGTCCTGTTCACTGTAGATCTCCTGACAAATAGCACACATTCTGCGCGTCTATTTTTGAGTGAGTAAGTGACTACTGAAAGCAAGCTTTCTTTGCATGATGGAAGAAACTCCATTCTGAGGTTCCAGGAGTGCATCTTGTAGGGTGACAGGGTCCGGGTCCTGGCTTTGTGCTCTGCTGGCTGGGACTGATGCTGGGACCCTGGCTTCCTGGAGCCTCCATCCAGTCTCCTGTGATGAAGTGGTGAACCCAAATCTCCCTAGCAGATGCTCCAATCTTATTTCCTGGTTTAGTACCCTAAGAGCTTGACCTCTTACTTACTTCCCTTAGAAATGTGCAGCTTCTCAGATAAGTGCTAATACATGCCAGTGCTAACAAATTATTAGGCTTGAGTTGGTCCACTTTTCCCTACAAGACAGGGCATCTGAGGCCATCTAAGTGTTCCGAGCACCCACAGCTAAAGGACCACAAAAGTGGGGTCTTGAGTGAGGACAGAAAGAGAAGTAAAAAGCCACCAAAATCAAAATCCACCTTCTTCACCATTTTCCCAACGGCCAATCAGTAAACACCCACAAATAAAGGCAATGTATGTTCTGGGTACAATGAAAACCAACAAATCCAAATGAAAGTCACAACAACTTGATGCAAATTCCACAGTTTCCCCATAAAATACGGGTCTGTCACTTGTCGCCCATCCCTAAAGAATATGGAGTCTTCTGCACATTGTCCCTGGGTCCCTTACTCTGCTCCCACACTATTTAACCAAGCCTCTTTCTGTCCCTACAACACTTGATAGTGTTAAATATTATAGCAGTCACATCCATCTTCATGCATAATTAAGACATGGATTAGATGCTTTGAAAATGAAAATTGCTGCCACCACTTCCGAGACTAGAAAAAAAGAATTCTCCAAATCCAGTATTACTTCCTGAATTTTGTTTCATGGAATATTTATGACAAGCTGTGATAAAATATTGAACCAGGATGTTCTGACTAGAAACAGGTGCTACGGAGGGGCCACATCGTTATGTGGGACTCGCCTGGCCCATGTTTGCCAAGAGCCTGTCTCTACTACTTTAGATCTGCTGTGTGTCTGTTTTGGCAGCTCAACTCTTTCAGTGCTGAGAGTAAAGAAGCAGGGCCCGGGACGGTGAGCCAGGTGCCCGCGTCAGTACTTTCTTCCTGCTCTTCACTGAGCTACCGCATCCTGGTTTGTCCACGTCAAGCCTCCTCGTTGGTGGGAGAAATGATGAACTGAAGAATCGGTCACGTTTCCTGCTATCGAATATCTTATGAATTTACAAATAGGGACATATGGATGTGCCTGACTCTCCCCTCCTTCCTGAATTCAACCCTCATTTCTGAGTTTGAGGACCTGGCGTCTCATTCCTTGTTTCAGCTCAGCCCCTGCCTCTTCACTCCCAGCCAACTCCTCCTGCTCCATTTCTCCTTCAGTCCAAACACTATACCTCCTTCAGAGCTTGGCTGAAGTATCAGTTGCCATGACACCTTTCTTGCTAACAAACCCTGGTCTCTGAGGTTCCCTGTCCTTTGAACCCACTCTTTACCCTACCCCATGTGTGGGTAGGCACGTTATCACTGCCTTGACTGAAAATCTGCTTTTCCATTGGATCACTTCTGTGTTTTTTAACAAATTGAGAACTATATTTTTAAATGCAAACATAAACGTGGGTAGGATTTAGCCACCAAATTCCAAAGCCATTTTTCTGCAGCTGAGGTGGAGCACTTGTTTGTGAGAATTAGATGACTTATCGATAAACAGTGGTTACAAAGCATTAAGACCTCTATTTGGACCATGCCCTGCATTTACACGGTTCCTCCATCAACAGCATGTCTCAAATGTCTGTACCACCCGCCAACACAGATGTGAGTGTTGGGCTTGGGAATACAGACCCCAAAGAGAAACAAGCATAAAATATTTTATATCTCTTGTTTTATTTTTAAGACTCAGTGTGAACTTTCTATCTCCCACAATAAACCATCTTGTTTTTTATTTTATTTTTTTAAAACATTTTTATTGAAGAACAGTTAATTTATAGTTTGTGTTAGTTTCAGGTATATAGCACAGTGATGCAGTTATTGAATATAGTTCCCTGTACTATACAGGAGTATTGATTATTTTATATATAGTAATGTGTATCTGTTAATCCAAAATTCCTAAATTAGGAGTTTGTTTTCTATTTTAAAATCACTCACCATTTAGTGAAAGTGCCAGACCCAAAAGACCCCATAAGCCTGCAATATCAGTTTGAAAAAACACTAGAATATCATTGAAAAGATCCCCATCATTATTCTGTAAAGAGGTGACACATTTGTCATTAATTCATTGTTAGAAGAGAAAAAAATCAATCATCGGCTTGAATCACTTCCCCAGGTCACAAATTAGTGACAGACCAGAATTTAAACCCAAATGTGTTAACTCCAAACCTCATGTGAAAATGTCTTTGCCCCTCAAGAAGTTTCCATCTTCACTGGCCTAATGATATATCAAAGTGTTTTTTATCTAACCCCAGCGACCTAGAAGCAATGAAGGAGGCCACTCACTGCCCAGACAATGTGCCAAGGCCCAGGTTTTCTCTGCTGGAAACCTTGCTCCCAGTTCTCGGCTCTGGTCCACTCTGTGTCCACATCCAGCCTTCAATCTAGAAACCCACGAGAAGTTCAACATCCTCCCTGCGTGCTCATGTATCATGGCTCCCTGGAGCATTTTCCCACCCTTGCTATTATCATCCACCTGCCTTTTTTACTCAACTATAAAGTCCTTGGATGTATGAATCATCTCTTCTGCATCTTTGATCAGTGTCTGGCCTCTTGTAAGCTCTCTTCTGTCTGTATCTATCAAATAAATGGACTAACTTCCTAGTTTCCTGAAGCTAGGTGGGGAGGGTTGAAGTGTGTAAAAAATGTACCATTTTCCCAAAAGCCAAAGCCCAAGAATAACTGTGATGAGAAATATATGACCAGTGTTGTACCATGCCAGTCTACAACCTTCCCTCTCCCCCTATGCCTATGCGGTAGGTCACATTCTGAAAGTAGTGTTCTGTAGCTTAAATGGATCAGGTGTGTACTTAGATTTCCCGTTACTGCCTATTTTTATTTTATTTTACCATTTTGTAATTTGTTTCTTAATATCCAAGATGATTGACCATGCTACCCAGCAGCCTGAAGGAAGACATTCCTAAATGTCATGATTATTTATCCCAAAATAGTCCAACAATCATATTTGAAATTTGATGTTCTCAAGCATATTACTGTAACTGCTTCCCGTTTTGACTCAATGACGGAAATACGGGGAGAGAGACGAGCTGCTTATGGGCTGTGTTCTTTCCTATTACTTGTCTTCTCTCACCAAGAGCCCTGGAATTGAAATGTTACGTGTTCCTCTCCTTGTCTTATGATATATGGGGACTTCTCAAGGCTTGAGATTTCAATCCTGGATTTTCATCTGGTAAGCTAAGACTGATTTCCCATCTATTTCTCTTTGAAAGAGATACTATATCTAAAGAAACCATTATCCTCTGATATTTTCACTCTGGTGAAACCATGGATCATTTTAGATAGATCTACACATACTTACACACTCTTCATAGCCTAGAATGGCGAGTCTTTCATTTTCTAAATGACCTAATAAATAACAGGTAGCTACATATTCTGAATACATTCGCCTTCACAGTCACAGAATAAAAAAGCAGGTCCATTTTTCTGTTGGAAGTTTGGAAATTGTTCCAAGTAGGTGGCAAGATGTGTCTTCTCTTTTGTTTTGACTTGAGGTCAATATTACCAACTGTTTTCTCTGGGGAAAAATAAATGAGCTGCACCATCCCCAAGGTTGTATTTTTATGTCTATATGTTTCATATACAGATACAGCCTATAGAGTGGAATATATCACCTGATACCACCTAGCTTGTCTTGGACAGCAGTTTACATTCTCAAGCATCACCTCTGTGCAATAACAGGCTTGTAAAGCATATTCTAACTTTAATCTACAGGTGTCATGATTCACGTTCTAAAAGAAGTGAGCAGATTGCCATTACCTCAGGTATCTCTGGTGTTCCCAGAACACTGGATCCTGATTGCACATGTCCCAGTGCTGTAAAAGCCTCAGCACAGTATAAATAAACCCCAAGTCTGGGATCATGCCCACATACTTTCACCGATTCTCTGACACCTGAGCCTCTGCCTTCAGAGTCCCCCAGGTTGTGGCAGTCCATCTACTCATTTCTGCCACCTCCACATCGATCTCTGCAGGGGAATGACTTAAGGGGCCATTTAGATCGATGCCTGAGACAGCCCAGCAAAGATATCCACCCGGCCGTAATCTGCTGGTTCTGTACAGGGAGACGTGGGCTCAGCTCCAAGAACTCCAGTTGAATTATAAGCTGCTGAAAACTTTCAGGCTGCTTAATGCTCAGCAAGTGCTGTTCCCGAACCCAAAGAATAATAAAGAACAATGCAAAGCACAGCCTTCTCCCTTCGTAGCATTTTATTAAAGCCTCAATTTGAGGCGATAAAATGAAATGGAAGACAAAAATATAACAAACAAACAAAGCAAAACAAAAAGCCCCTCATTGAAAGCACAGTGAGTATTCAAAGCATCCCCTTGTACAGAAAGAAGATAGAAAGAGCAAGGCCTCTTGGTAAAGAATCAAAATTGTTTTCACTGAACTCATTCAGACTTCTGCTATCTACCTTACTTGCCAATTAGTAAACCTATTCATGTTGCTCAAACTCACAGTCAAAATATAGTTACTATAATTTTTCATAAAATTGAAGATATGCGTACTCTATGACCCAGAATTTCCAATCCTGGATGTATTACTAAAGGTAACGAAGAAGCCCATGTAAAAATATACTTATGGCATTATTTGTAAGGAAAAAAATATATATGTATGTATATATATCTTCTAATAGGAGAATGAATTTTTTAACAAAATGGAATATTATATAGCATTAATAGAACCTCAGCATACCATTTTACACTGTCTAGGATCACTATAATCAAAATGAAAGAAAATAATAAATATTGGCAAAGATGTAGAGAAATGGGAATTCATTTATTGTTTTTGTTTTATACATTGTTGATAGGAAAGTAAAATGGTGCAGCCACTTTGAAAAAGTCTGGGAGTTCCTCAAATTGTTTAACACAGAGTTACCATCTCACTCACAAATTGTACTCCTAGGTAAATACCCAAAAGGTATAAACACAAATTCCACATAAATGGCTTATACATGACTGTTCATAGCTGCATTATTCATAATAGCCAAAAAATGGAAACCATCCACATGTCCATTAAGTGACGAATGGATGAATGAAATGTGGCATATCGATACAATAAAATTATTATTCAGGCATAACAAGGAATAAAGATACTTGCTACAACATGGATGAAAGGAAGTCAATATAAATCTGGATATTCTGGTTCTAGGACCATATCTCCTACAAACTATCCAAGAAATTGTGTGCATCCATCCAATAGGAAGCCAAAATCTTGGCCTGCTGACCAGTCTTTATAAATTTTTTTTCATTAAAGTACTTTTGACCTGTTTTCTGCATTTTTTCTCAAGTTTTCTGCATAGAGAAAGACAAATTCAGAGAGTGTGAACTTCTAAAATATATTCTCTATTGTTACAACTTCGGAATATATTCCATATAGATTCTTTTTGCTTCTTTTTCAAGTCAAGTATTTAACCTTTCAACTAACCTAATAGAATTTGTTCTTCACGAAGCCTAGACAGTTATTATCCAGATTGTGTCATGTTCCAGGACTTTGTACACCTTGCCAAGATAATACATAGAAAATGCCTGGGTCTCTTTGAGAATGGTAGGAACTTCAAGGGAGTTGAGGGAAACTTTTCCGAGATTTGAGTGGAATCTGTAGCATCTTTTCTAGGGATGATGTTGAATTCATAAATCAACCTGCATTACTGTTTGAGATGTTTGAGGTAATGAAAGTTCACCAGAATAATGCTAAAAAATAAAGTTTGTCTTCTGATTATTAAGAAAAGCAAGCATAAGCTACCTGGGCTCTCGTAGCAAAATGCTGCTCAAATTATTTCTATTGAATGTAAAATGACCCCAAGTGCTTGATAATAAGGGTTTTTGTTCTCTAAGATCTTCTTGACCTGTCTAATCCCTCAATTCGTTAAGAAAACAGGAGCATATTAAGGAGATCGTGGCCTGTGTACAAATAATCTGTCATTGTTTTCATAATGAGGGAACTTTCTCCCAACCAGGTTAGTCAGTGAATTGTTTGCTCTTTAATAAAATATTTATGTTTTCAAGTCTAAAATGCCCTCAGTGTTGCAATATTTAAAGAAATTTCAAAGTGAGTAATTATAAGTAAGTCCTATGAAAGTAATTTTCCTTTCCTGTTCTGTCAAAACTCTGAATATAGGAAATCCATGCTTCTCCCACTCCTCTCCTTCCCTTCTCTATCTTCTCTCCAAATCCCCTCCCTCATTATGGTGATTAAGGATGGAATCCATCTTGGGCAAGATTAAGAAACTGGCCAACTTCCTAGTTTAGACCTCATTAGGACTCTTGCAACAACTTCAAGGTTACAACCTCACCTCCATTTCCCAACCCTTCTAGCCACCCTCGCTACCAACTAGAACTAGTTCCCTACAATGCAGACCTAAGCTTGTTAGTGTGAGACTTCTTCAGGACCTTCAGCTCCAGTTCAGTTCAGTTCAGTTCAATCGCTCAGTCGTGTCCGACTCTTTGCGACCCCATGAATCACAGCACGCCAGGTCTCCCTGTCCATCACCAACTCCCGGAGTTTACTCAAACTCATGTCCATCAAGTCGGTGATGCCATCCAGCCATCTCATCCTCTGTTGTCCCCTTCTCCTCCTGCCCGCAATCCCTCCCAGCATCAGGGTCTTTTCCAATGAGTCAACTCTTCGCATGAGGTGGCCAAAGTACTGGAGTTTCAGCTTCAGCATCAGTCCTTCCAATGAACACCCAGGACTGATCTCCTTTAGGATGGACTGGTTGGATCTCCTTGCAGTCCAAGGGACTCTCAAGAGTCTTCTCCAACACCACAGTTCAAAAGCATCAATTTTTCGGCACTCAGCTTTCTTCAAAGTCCAACTCTCGCATCCATACATGACCACTGGAAAAACCACAGCCTTGACTAGTCGGACCTTTGTTGGCAAAGTAATGTCTCTGCTTTTTAATATGCTATCTAGGTTGGTCATAACTTTCCTTCCAAGGAGTAAGCGTCTTTTCATTTCATGGCTGCAATCACCATCTGCCGTGATTTTGGAGCCCAAAAAAATAAAGTTTTGACACTGTTTCCACTGTTTCCCCATCTATTTCCCATGAAGTGATGGGACCAGATGCCATTATCTTAGTTTTCTGAATGTTGAGCTGTAAGCCAACTTTTTCACTCTCCTCTTTCACTTTCATCAAGAGGCTTTTTAGTTCCTCTTCACTTTCTGCCAGAAGACCAGACCTCTTCACTTTCAGCTGCAGACCACCTCTCAAATCCATGCACGGCTTTTCCTTCTTCCCAACAGCCTCTCATCTGCCCAGTTCCACCAACTGAGTTTTCACCTATACTCACATTCTCCAGAATGGTGTCCAAATAGTTCATATATCACCTGTGGTAGGCTGAACAGTGCCCCCTCCCCCAAAGAAACCCACAGGTAATTCCTCAGAACCTGGAATACATTACTTGACATGTTAAAGGGAACTTTGCAGGAATGATGAAGTTCACGATCTCGAGATGGGAAGATTCTCCTAGATTATCGAAGTGTCCTCAATGTTATCACTAGAATCCTTATAAAAGAGGGACAGGAGGACCAGAGGGAGAGAAGGCAGTGTGAAGACAAAAGCAGGGAGAAAGTAGGAGATGTGACAACGGAAGCCAAGGTCAGAGACTGAGAGATTTGAAGATGCTACCCTGCTTTGTTTTGAAGGTGGAGAAAGGGGCTATGAGCCAAGGAAAGCAGGGGGCCTGTAGAAGATGGAAAAGACAAGGAAATGAACTTAATTTTGGACTTGCAACATCAGATTTCACTGGTAATCTTTGTTTTATGTTAGATTGGGTTACTAATCTGATAAAGCAAAGTAGTAATGGATGATCCTGACTTAAATATATCCCCTTTCCTAGATAATGATAACAATAGCAAGATACAATGTTACAGCAATGCTGCACGGTAAGCATTAATATCCCAAGTTAGAAATAATGACCTGGAGTCTCCAGAAGATGAGCAAATTGCCCAGAATGATAGAGTGTGTCTGAGGTTTGCTTAAACTCAGTGACCTCACGCTGTCTCTTGTCCTCATTCTATAGGACCACACTGTCTGTGGTTCTAAAGACTTGGTGTGTTATTTCAGGCATCACCTCCTTTAGCTGTTCTTAGTACCCCAGATGGATTTCCCCATCTGCTGCATTCAGCATCCGCTATGCCTGATACACTCCTTACTTCTACCATTTACCATCCATTTATCACCCCAGCGACTACAATCAATTCCTTTAACATATTCCTTGAGGCTAAGAGGATGCCTTATTTTCCTTCATATTCCTAGCATCTCACCCAGTGCCTGCAATTCTGTAAGCTACAAATGCTTGACAGAAGAAAATGAAGGGTGGAACATTGTATAGATCTACAAATAAAGTGTCATCAAAGAGTATGACCCACTTACATTCTTCTTTAAAAAGCAATCTTGTGAATCAGTTCTATTACCCACCCCACCCCTCTCAGTCCCAAATAAACCTAAAGTATGATGACCCTAAATGGAGCACTCTGTAGAAAAGACACATAAAGATGCTAACATATTGCAACCAATCACTTTGCTGTTGTTGTTCAGTCTCTAAGTCTTGTCCGACTCTTTGCAACACCATGGACTCCAACAGTTGAGGCTTCCCTGTCCTTCACTGTCTTCCAGAGTTTACTCAAATTCATGTCCATTGAGTAGGTGATGCCGTCTAACCATCTCATCTTCTGCCACCCTCTTCTCCTTTTGCCTTCCATCTTTTCCGGCATCAGAGTCTTTTCCAGTGAGTCAGCTCTTCGCATCAGGTGGCCAAAGTATTGGAGCTTCAGCTTCAGCATTAATTCTTCCAATGAATATTCAGGGTTGACTTCCTTCAGGATTGACTGGTTTAATCTCCTTGCAGTCCAAATGGTCTATCTCTAAGCTAACTTTGTCAGAATCCCTCTTCAGCAAAAGTTTATGATCAAAGTAAAACTTAGAAAAAGATGTGTTTTTCATCTCTACTCTTCTTAAATAATTTACTATTTTAATTAATTGAGGTATAATTTACATACAGTAAGATGCTCAGCTCTTCGATGTGTTCTTCCATCAGCTTTTTAAATGATTACTTTATGTATTTGTTTATTAATCTTGGCTGTTCTGGGTCTTTGTTGCTTTATGCGGACTTTTCTCTAGTTATGGTGAGGGGGGCTACTCTAGTTTTGGTGCACGGGCTTCTCCTTGCAGTGGGTTCTCTTGTTGCAGAGAACAACTCTAGAGTTCTGGGTCAGTAATTGCAGCACACAGGTTTAGTTGTTCTGCATCATGTGGAATATTCCCAGAGCAGGGATCAAACCTGTGTCCCCTACATTGGCAGGTGGATTCTTAACCACTGGACCACCAGGAAAGTCTCTTCCATCAGTTTTGACAACAGCAGATCAAAGCACTTTCTATCACCCCAGAAATTCCTTCTTGCCCCTTGTCAGTCACTTCCATGTTCTCCTCCCAAGATTGCTGCTCTGATTTCTGTCTTCTGGGTTACTTTTGTGTACTCTGGACTTTCACTTAAGTTGAATCATGCAGTGTGTACTTTTTGAGCTTGACTTTTTTCGCTCACTCTAGTATTTTTGAGATTCACCTGTGTTGTTGCATGCAGCAGTAATTCACACTCCTTATTGCTGGGTTGAATTTCATTTTAGGAACCCACTCCAGTTTGTGTTTCTGGTCTTCTATTGACAGACATCTGGGTTGTTTCCAGGTTTGGGGTTTTTTTAAAATAAGTCTGCTATGAATGTTCTTGACCAAGACTTTTTGTGTACATATGTTTTCATTTCTCTTGGTAAATACCTAGAAATGGAATCGTGGGTTCACATTGTAAATCTATATCTGCAAATACCAGGTATAATATATATATCTAAATACTAGAGTGTTCAAAAATATATGAATTATCATAATTGTTCTGTGAATGTCAGTGTGTTCCATAGCAGACTTAGCTACCTTGTGTCCTGGGTCACGTTCTCTTGCAGTAGAGGCCAAGACAAGGATTCCTGTGGTTGTGATCTGTTGAAATAATGCTGTGGGAGAAGCGTGTTAGAGTTTAAAGGAAGCAGGGTGTCACAGGGAAACAGCTAAGCCAAGAGCTGGTTTCTGCTGGAGCCCAGCCTCATTCTTACTCCAGAGAAAGCTCTAGAGCATCCCATCTTTTTTTAACTTTTTAATAATTTTATTTATTTGTTTGTTTTGGCTGTGCTAGATCTTCACTGGTGCTTGGGCTGTTCTCCAGTTGTGGGGAGCAGGGGCTTCTCCCTAGCTGTGGTGCACTGGGCTTCTCACTGGGGAGGCTTCTCTTGTTGTGGAGAATGGGTTCTATCTAGGGCACAGGGGCTTCAGTGTCTGCAACACATGGACCCAGTAGTTGCAATTCCCAGGCGCTAGAGTACGAGCTCATTTGTTGTGGTGGACACGCTTAGTCGCCCTGAGGCATGTGGGATCTTCCCAGATCAGGGATGGAACCTTTCCCTTCTGCACTGGCAGGCAGGTTCCTTACGGCTGGGCCACCAGGGAAGCCCTGGAGCATCTCATCTTAAGGTGGGAGAGCTGGCCCCTTTGTATTCAAACTTCAGACAGTCATCAGCTGAAGACAGTCCTCCTGCTCCAGGGAGTGGAATATGTCTCCCAGGCGCCGTTAGGTATTATGGCTTCTGTGGAGGCCCAAAGCAATTCAGAGGGGGAACCATAAACAGCTAACACTCACAGCAGCTGGGTGGGCAGAAGCACTAGCCTGGTGAAGAGAACGTGGGTAGGGCGCTAAGCGTCCCCTCTCCCAGCTCAGCCACTAGAGTACATGAATTCTCTGCATCCCACAGTTCAGTCCACTTCAATTCAGTTGTGTCCGACTCTTGCGACCCCATGAACCACAGCACGCCAGGCCTCCCTGTCCATCACCAACTCCTAGAGTTTACCCAAACTCATGTCCATTGAGTCGGTGATGCCATCCAACCATCTCATCCTCTGTCATCCTCTTCTCCTCCTGCCCTCAATCTTTCCCAGCATCAGGGTCTTTTCCAATGAGTCAGCTCTTCACATCAGGTGGCCAGAGTATTGGAGTTTCAGCTTCAACATCTGTCCTTCCAGTGAACACTCAGGACTGATCTCCTTTAGGATGGACTGGTTGGATCTCCTTGCAGTCCAAGGGACTCTTGAAGAGTTTTCTCCAACACCACAGTTCAAAAGCATCAATTCTTCAGCACTCAGCTTTCTTTTCAGTCCAACTCTCACATCCATACATGACTCCATCCCACAATTTACCTTTAATTCCTTTAGGATGGGACAACCCACACAGAGAAATGCATTCAGACATTACTCTGAGAGGTTCACCTCCACGGTCCTGATTAGATGATTCTGTATAGATAACAGCTATCCCCCCAGACTTAAAAAACATGCATGTCTCTTTGAGGAGTAAAAGGCCAACAGAGACTGCCACCTCTGAGCATCCACCTGGTGGCCTTGCTCTCCAGGGATGGTGAGACTGCTCTCTGAGATCTCCCAGCCCTGACCCTTCCCCCCAGCGGTAGCTCCCACTCCTCCATCATGGTGCTTCGGTCACCACTTAATATCATAGACTTGTAGTCCCAGCGGTCTCGGCAGGAGTGTGAGGAAAGACAGGTTCCATTGTGATCTGAAGGACATTTCCATGTCTCAGTCTCATTTCACACTAAAAACTGACCCCTCCTTCATAGACCTGGTCTTTTGAACAAGCAGTCTCTCTCATTGAGGGATATTGTAATCATAAAATGACAGAAATGGGCATAAAAATGAAGGACCTACTGTATAGCCCAGGGAACTCTGCTCAATATTATGTAGCATCTTGAATGGGAAAGGAATTTGAAAAAGAATAGATCCATGTATAGGTATAACTGAATCACAGTGCTCTCAGCCTAAAACTAACACAACATTGTTAATGAACTATACTCCAATGTAAAAGAAAAAGTGTTTGTTTTTTTTTAATTAAACAGAATAGATCACAAAATGGCAAAAGATTAATTTCTCTTCTTTCCGGCCAAGCCAGCAATGGTGGGGGACTAGATATAGAGGGGTCTCAGGAACCACAGATGATCTGTGAACACAGTTGCCTTGCTTTCCGATGTGTTAATTGGAGAGCGTATTAACCACTTGCCGAGAGAGAGGAGCATCACTGCAACATTGCAATGCATCCATGGCAACTCGATGTCAAGATGTCTTTCCGTGACCCTCGTGGCACTTAGTGTGAAGAAAACCCCATTCCAGCTTCTCAGCGTTCGCTGCTTCTGTTCTGGAGGGGCTCATTCTCGGCACTATAAGGAGCTATTGTTCCACTTCTCGGAAATAAGATGGTGGTGGGAACGATAGCTGTTATTGCAAACTCATTGTAGTTTATTATTTCCATCAAAGAAAGAAAGCAAGGAAGTCCTCAGGCAGGCTTAGCTGAAATATTACAGGGGCTAAGAGGTGAACTTGAAAAGCCTTTCATTTTAAGCTTGCAGCTGCAGTGTGCGACTGAAAATCAGTGAGGAAGAACTTGCCCCAAAACAACCACCATGAAATTGAGCAGCATTTATTAATCTTTGTTTATTTCTCTCTGGTTGTTTGAGAGCAAGTAGCCATAAGTTCATATGTACGGCAAGAGCCCCATACATTACAGCTCCTCCCCAGCTTCCTCAAAAAAATAAAAACACAAGAAAAAAATCTAGAGTATTCATATGCTGATGAAGAGAAAGTCATTTTCAAATACCCACTCATAACTCTTTAAATTGTAGCCCTTCCCTGAGTCCTGGGACATTGATTTTGGCTACTAAAGCTGTCACTTCATTTGATAACTATGACCCCAAGAATAACTATGTCAGCAGTTGACCCAAGGGGAAAACAGAGAGGAAAAATACCTAAAGTTCATTATTTCTCAGTGATGCCCAGTTGTTAGAAAAGAGAGTCCTACATGGAAATTACATGGTAAGATGATAGGAAAAGTGTACATTGGCTAGCCCATTGCAAAGCTGACTTTATGTTTGAAATTACTTATTACTGATATCAGGGGCTCATGTGTCTGACCGCAGATATCCGTCCTTTCCCTCAGAGGTAAAACTCAGCATGCAGCCGAAGTGTGATTACATTTCCAACTCAGCAGTAGTGACCTATTATGGAGTTAGAGCACAAGAAGATTCCTCAGCATGTCATCTTCAGTTTACTACCACTGGTTAACCTAGTGGAACAAAAGAAACCCATCTGGTTAGAAGTGACATTTTGAAAGCAATGTTGACTTTGAAAACTTACATTTATTGGGCCTCCTGGAGCTCATCTCAAAGAACGTTGAACTCTTAAAAACAAATTAGGTTAAGGATGAAAGTCATTGAAGATAGACCCCTATTAATATCCTTAGAGTTTATGAATTCACTCCAAATCTGAGTAAAAGAGAGGCAGGGTTTTGCACAAAAACACAGTTTAACTGAGGATAAATTTCCAGCAACTCAAAGGGTAAACATAGCCATCTAAGGAGGATAACTATGGATCACAACAAACTGTTGAAAATTCTTAAAGGAATGGGAATACCAGATCACCTTACCTGTCTCCTGAGAAACCTGTTACTGTTGCAGAAACCAGTACTCAAGACACCAAGCACCACGCTCGGATAGCTGGAGAGCTCAGGCTCATTACGCCGGCGGGCCCGGAGGAGTTAACACTCCAAGCTCTGAGCCCCGAACAAAGGGGTTACAGAGTTTTTATAGACAGGCTATAGTGGGCAACACCAGCTGTTAATAGGCTGGTTTAAACTCAGGGGTTTCACGCATGTGGGAACAGCAGTCAAGATGGGGAGGGCGATGCCTGCCTGGTCAGGCATGATTAAGCAGGTTTGCAGGGGCTGGGCGATTGCAAAGAGCATGACAAGGGCGCGTGAGATAAACTCCACCTCCTAGTATTGCAAGCCCCCACTTTCTGAGACTATGCAACCTACATGATCTAGACTTTGCAAGGGGCAAGCTGAGTTACAGAGGCAGAAGGAGAAGGAGGTTATGTAAAATTTTAACTTTTCCTCTTCATTATGTGGGTCAAGAAGCAACAGTTAGAACTGGACATGGAACAACAGACTGGTTCAAAATTGGGAAAGGATTATGACAAAGCTATATATTGTCACCCTGCTTATTTAACTTATATGCAGAGTACATTATGCAAAATGCCAGGCTGGCTGGGATCAAGATGGCTGGGAGAAATATGAACAACCTCAGATATGCAGATGATACCACCCTAATGGCAGAAAATGAAGAGGAACTAAAGAGCCTCTTGATGAGGGTTAAACAGGAGAGTGAAAAAGCTGGCTTCAAACTCAACATTCAAAAAACTAAGCTCATGGCATCCAGTCCCATCACTCATGGCAAATAGAAAGGGGGAAAGTGGAAACAGTGACATATTTTCTTTTCCTGGGCTCAAAAATCACTGCAGATGGTGACTGCAACCATAAAATTAAAAGACACTTGTTCCTTGGAAGGAAGGCTATGACAAACCTAGATAGTGTATTAAAAAGCAGAAACATCACTTTGACAACAAAGGTTGGTATAATCAAAGCTATAGTTTTTCTAGTAGTCATGTACAGATATGAGATTTGGACCATAAGGAAGGCTGAGCACTGAAGAATGGATGCTTTTGAATTATCCTGCTGGAGAAGACTCTTGAGAGCAAGAAGACTCTGGACAGCAAGGAGAGCAAACCAGTCAATCCTGAAGGAAATCAACCCTGAATAGTCATTGGAAAGACTGATGCTAGAGCTGAAGCTCCAATATTCTGGC
Organism: Cervus canadensis; assembly: GCF_019320065.1. Lineage (NCBI taxonomy): Eukaryota > Metazoa > Chordata > Mammalia > Artiodactyla > Cervidae > Cervus > Cervus canadensis. The sequence continues at coordinate 4,818,518 of NC_057395.1, read as the reverse complement.
CACCTGATGTGAAGAGTCAACTCACTGGAAAAGACCCTAATGCTGGGAAAGACTGAAGGCAAAAGAAAAAAGGGGCGGCAGAGGAAGAGATGGTTAAATAGCATCACTGACTCAATGGACATGAATTTGAGTGACCTCCGGGAGATAGTGGAGGACAGAGGAGCCTGGTTTGCTGCAGTCCATGGGGTCGCAAAGAATCGGACACCTCTTAGCAACTATTCAACAATGACAAAAAACAACAGTTACCTCTTGAGAATGAGATGAGGCCAGAAGTGAAACAATGACTCAATTTCAATATTTGTAATAACATGTTTTATTGCAACCAGTTTGGAGCTCAAATTTTAAAAAATGAGTATAACTATACAAACACATACGAAACAAGCTCTTTGATGAAAGATGAATGATCATAGAGGTGATTTAACCTGGGAAAGTGAAGCTAAAAAACTACTGTCAGAGCAATCCTTGAAACAATAGTACAAACAAGATGCAAAGGGAATTTTCTCTATATTTACAAAGATCCAGCAAAAGAGAACATACAGAAGTAGAGTTTGGCTAGAAATTGCTGCAGGTCCTTTTTCACTTTAGCATTGGAATGGGCTCTCAAGGAAAAGTTCAGAATCCTAGAAAGAGCTGAAAAGAAAACAAACCAGGATAGAAAACCATCTGAAGGAATTCCCTAGCAGCCCAGTGGTTAAGACTGGTTAAGTGGTTAAGACTGGTTAAGTGGTTAAGACAACACTTCCAATGCAGGGGGCATGGGTTCAGTCTCTGGTCAAGGAACTAAGATCCTAGATGCCAAGCATAGTGGCCACAAGTAAATAAATGAATAAAAGAACTAAACTGAAAACCATCCGAACCATCTGCCTTCAATTCCACTAAACACAAGAAATTGAAGACAATTCTTGCCTCACCTTTATGGCAGCCACACCCTTCCCCCTCTAACCCCAGTGTGTGGTTTTGGAGAATCTACAGTCCATGGGGTCTCAAAGAGTTAGACATGACTTAGTGACTGAGACCACAAGGACAATCTCTATATGCATATCTTACACTTGCATTCTTTTCCTCCCAAATTTGAATGTGTATAGTTTAAAAACCGAGTGAAATAGTTAAGACATTTTTGCAATTGCAGAGAAGTGTCCATGTTAACTGCATGAACTAAAAATCATCATCATTCCAACAAATCCAATATAACCCAGGAAAATAACAATACCAACAAATGAAGCCAGTGTGAAGCCACTCAGCGCAGTGGTACTGGATTAATCATGTTGCTCTTTGAGAATGTAAAGCTTTTAATCATGTAGGGCTGCAGTCTTTGGTGAAAATTCATGGGCACTCTATGGGTTTATTTTGGGCCCCAGGGCCCCTGTATTGTTCACTAAGTACAGTGAAAACCTGTTAAGGGTAAAGAATAAAAATTAATGTCAAAGTGAATAAAGGAACTGAAAAGGTCAAAACTTGTTCCTAGGGCCATGGAATATGCCTGCCCATGGTAAGAACCATGGAAATCAAAATTAAATAGAGAGCTTATACCCATAAACTTGCAAAAGTAGCAAAATTGCTGCAATTCAGCTTTCCAATGGCTCTGCATTACAGACACATAATATGCATAGGGATGTATTATGGCTATGTGTAAACATATGTATAAGCAAAAGACAAATTTCAGTTTTTGTTCTTGTAATCCAAATCCTTGAATCAACTATTGAATTATCTGGCCTGAAGGAAATACATAGCAGTCTCTCTGAGAAGACCCGTGTCAACCTTGGATATATATAAATGCCTCCTGGTAGTTGTATGTATATATATGTACACACACACACACACACACACACACACACATATAAATCATGTAAGCTGAAGTTATTAAATGCATTCCTCAGATTTCCAGGAGCCTTTTTACTTTTATGTGCAGGAGCTGTATTATCCTTATGGATGAATGGTTTATATCTGTGTGTGTGTGTGTGTGTGTGTATGTGTGTGTGTATCTACCAGCAACCAGCAGGCATTAAAATTTTGGTATCTAATGAACACCCGTTTTGTAGTGGAAAATTAACATAACACTGATATAACAAAAATATGATTACATTTACTTAATCCCAACCTCAGTATATCACAAATTAGTTTGGGGGTTCTTTTGTTTGTTTGTTTAAATATTTATTTATTTATTTGGCTGGGCCAGGTCTTACTTGTGGCATGTGGGATCTTTTTCTTGCTGTACATGGGATCTTAGTTCCCCAACTAGGGATCAAACTCAGGCCCACTGCATTGAGATCACAGAATCTTGCCACTGGACCACCAGGGAAGGCCCACAAATTAGTGAAAAGATGCTATCATTTCACAAGTCATTTATCATGAAACACTAGGATGTAGGATGGTTCGAGAGGTGGGGTAGGATACATCAGTGTCTCACAAATTATTCCTAAATATTAAGGTCTACAAATAGCTCATTTGGTAGAAAAAGGTAAAAAAAAAAATCTAGGAAAAGAAAAAAAATGTTCTACAAAACGGCTTGTGCAGATTTGGCCCTTGCAATCACCAGTAATCAATGGTCCATGAAGGCAGCCACAGTCCATGAAACCTAGATTTGGGTTTCACAGGCCATACTGCCAGGCCTGCATGATATCAACAGTCAGGGCATTTCTCAGCAGGCCCCCGCCTTCTCCCTCCTGCACCTGGAGAAAACCATTCCATCGGCCCTGTTGCCTCCCTGGCTGGGCTTTCAGACATCTTGGCTTTCCTTTCTTCCATAGTCATTACCTCAGCTTCCAAGTCTACTAATCAACCTGACGGTACAAACCTATTCTTCCCAATGGGTCCCTGAGAGCATTTACCTTTCCCTGTTCCATGTAAGAAGTCCCAGCCAAATGCCAAGGACTGGGTGTTTGCCATCTGTAGATTCTACTGGTCAAAATCAGTTCTGAGTGGAAGACCCTGCGTTGGCTCAGTGTTCCCCAGGAGGTGGGACGGGGGGGAATGAGTTGGAGGAGGACCATTCAGTGGTCAGCAGCTCTGCCTGTGCCCTGATATGACCTCCAGCAGCTGTCACCTGCCCCTTGAGCATTGTAGAAGAAACCAAGATGGGTCTCAGTTGGTCATGGGAACTCAGAATGACTTAATTCAGAAACAGCCAAGGCTCCCCCTTGAGGGGGAAGGTTGTGTGCCAACAAGAAAGGGTCAAATTCACTCTGTAGCCTATTCTCAGGGTGTGTGTATATCTGTGTGTGTGTGTGTGTGTGTGTGTGTGTGTATGCATACATACACATTATACCACAGTGTACATTTATAAGCCGGCAGCCCTCCAAAATAAATCAGGTGGAGGGGTGAAACAGGAGGGAAAATGAATACCTATTCTGGGCAATCATAAAGGTCCCTGTTCATTTGTAAATGTTTTAAGATGTCAGGTTGAAAGGTGCCAGGCTATTTGAATAAGTGAATTGGTCCACGGGCATTATGACTATGGCAGTAACAGTTATTATTAATCAAATAGCTGACTTATTTTTTAAAGTCATGCAATAGGATCAGGAAAACATGTCCGGGGGTCAGCTTCCTATTTCAGTGACAGCCTGTATCAGGGCATGTTGTGAAAACAGACCAATCATTTGTTTTTGAAAAAAAAATAATATAATCAAAATCCATTCCTGCCTTTAATTCCTTCCAAATAAACAAAAGCGTATGTGTGAGTGGCTGTAGGCGAGTGTGCTCAGGTGTTGACATATTGAAACGGAGATGTTTTTCAGCACAAAAAGCCACCAGAACATTTGCCAACCTAGTCACAGCTCTAAATGAGTGTTGAAATATTTCCTATAACTTAAAGAGAATGTAAACTGAGTTATTGAATGCATTCCCCAAGTTCCCAGGAGTCTTTGTTTTTATCTGCAGGAGCCATATTATATGTAATGGATGGATCTTTTAAACACCCTGCCATGTGTGAGTTTATGTAAATTCAAGTTTTTCAAAGGTGCCTCTGTTAGGTGCACACGTATTAGCCCCCCACCGCCCTGTCCACTGGAACACCTGGATTCAGGATGTAAGGTGTGATCAGAGGAAGTTCATATTGAAACAGAATTGATCCTTTCTGTTTGCTAGCAGCGTAGCTCTGTTTTCCTGTCGGGACTATTCTGGGCAGAATGGCAGTTCATTTTAGCTTTTTACCCTGAAACTAACCCCATGATTCTCTGCACACCCTCATTCCTGAACAGATATATTTGACTACACCAGCTGCTCAAACGATGTGCCCCAAAGAGGCACAGATCAAAACATCAGACATACCAGTTCTTAACTTTTCTCTACCATTTGAAAGGATGAAATAGAGAATTCAGGCAAAGCACCAGCTAAGACAGAGATGCTGAGATACCCAGAGATTTAGAATTGTTTTCACCATTGCATCTTTTCCAGTTTTACTGTTGTATCGCTGACATACAATAAACTGTACGCTTTGATAGGTGTTGCCATGTTTAATCATCTGTGATATCATCACCACAGTCAAGGCAGCACCCTCAATTCTCCTTGGGTCTCATTATCATTCTTCACTTTCACCCTGTCCTGCATTCCTCAACCCCATCCTAAACTTAGGACCTTGCTCTGTTAAGGAAGCCAGGTGAGTTGTCCTATTAGAATGTTTTTGACTGCTTTCTTCTTCTTGGTGTCATTTAGCTTATTCCTCTGTCTCTCTCTCTCTCATGTTTCCCATAAAGTAAAAGGTTTATTTAGAGGCTTGATGAATTCCTGTTAAGCATTTTTGGCTAAAACTAACATATGTATTTCACGAGGCATCATGTCAAAGACACAATATCTGATTGACCCAAATGTTTCTATTTTACTTTCCTAATACTCGCTTTTATTGGCATTTTTTCTTTTTGCTTTGCTTTTAATGATGTATTTTCTTCCTTAAAAGTTAACATGTAAGAAAATCTAGGTTAGGGTTAAGATGACTCTTAGTTGAGTTATAGAAAAGGGAGTTTTAATGTTGCATCTGTTATAAAATATGTCTGTGCATGAGCTCTCAGTCACTTCTGTCATGTCCGACTCTTTGCGACGCTATGGACTGTAGCTCATGAGGCTCCTCTGTTCATGGGATTTTCCAGGCAAGAATGCTGGACTGAGTTGCCATTTCCTCCTGCAGGGGATTCTCCTGACCCAGGGATTGAACCTGCATCTCCTGTGTCTCCTACATTTCAGGTGGATTCTTTACCACTTAGCCACCAGTGAAACCCCATGAAATTTTATATTTATTCCTCCCTTATTTACTTCTCACTGTGAAGAGAGGCAGCTTAGTAATGGTTTGGCAGCAAGAGGCATGGGTTTGAATCATGGTTCTCTCATTGAAAGCCATGTGGCCTCAGACAATTAGTTTATTTTCCTCTGCACCTTTGTTTCCTCACCTGCAAAATGGAGATGAAAGTGCCAGCCCCAAATACATGAAAGGTACTTTATGTAAACCGAAAGAGATAATGTTGATGATTTGTGAATAATAACATTCTAATCAAAGTTTTTATTATGCTGATGTTTCTTTGAGATAAGAAGAAATCTTCACTAATAAATCACACAGGTGGAGAAACAGACACACAGAGAGAAAATGACTTTACCAAGCCAAGTAAACGTCATCTTCTGGGTCCCTACCATGATGGTGGATCCTGGTCTGAAACCAGTGGTACCTCATAAGAACAAGGACCCAAAGGCATAGAGGGATAATAGCCTGCAGCCTATTGTGTGCTATCATTCTCAAAATGCAATTAACTGGGTGATATATTTCCTCCATGTGCATGCCAAGTCCACTTCAGTCATGTCTGACTCTTTGAGACCCCATGGACTGTAGTCCACCCGGCTCCTCTGTCCATGGGATTCTCCAGGCAAGAATACTGGAGTGTGTTGCCATGCCCTCCTCCAGAGGATCTCCCTGACCCAGGAATTAAACCAGCATCTCTTATGTCTCCTGCATTGGCAAGTGGTCACCTGAAGTGAAATGAAAGTTGCTCAGTCATGTCTGACTCTTTGTGACCCCATGGACTATACAGTCCATGGAATTCTCTAGGCCAGAATACTGGAGTGGGTAGCCATTTCCTTCTCCAGGGGATCTTCCCAACCCAAGGATTAAACCCAGGTCTCCTGTATTGCAGGCAGATTCTTCACCAGTTGAGCCACCTTCACCAGGAGGCCCATCTGCAAAGCTCATAATTTTCTCAATACTTGCCACCTAACTGTCATAGCTAATGTCAACTCTTCCAAGACATCTTCACTCATCCTCCCAAGATATAATTTTCTCTCTCCACCCTAGACAATTTTACCTAAACCCCTCACACATTTTTCACAGTACTATAGCTACTTACTTAAGACTGCATGCCTCTTGCAAGCAAAGACTGAATCATCTACATGTCTTAAACACAGCCTATACTCAACATATTTGTTGATCTAAATTAAACTTTCAACAAGAGTAGTAACACCCTTACTGATTGGTCAGCCCCACTGTGACCATTAGACAAAACAAGTCACTTATCCCAAACCTAAATTTTGTTTAAAAATTGAAAATTGACATTAAAACACATTGTTATAGTTTAGCCCTTAGACTTAATAACTATGAGTGCCATATTTAAACTTGGGGAATAAAGTTGAAACTGCCTTTATAATCTGTCATTATTCTAAGGGCTAGATGAGCTTAACCTTTAGTTGACTTCATTTATTAACAATATAAAATATTTTAGTATAGTCCAGAAAAAAGCAGACTAGCTCAGCTGGCTTTATTTGACAGCTGTAAGGTAATGATGACAATAATAATGTGTGGTCTGAGGAAAGAAATCTGCTAAGATTAATTTCTGAGGATGTTAGAATATACATTTACACAATGTTAATAAAGCACTTTGATGGATCATATCCTTTGTTGTTGTTATTCAGTCACAAAGTCATGTCCGACTTTTTGCAAACCCGTGAACTGCAGCATGCCAGGCTCCTCTGTCCTCCACTGTCTTGGAGGAGTTTGCTCAAATTCATGTGCATTGAATCAGTGATGCTATCTAACCATCTCATCCTCTATATCCTCAAAATTAAATAGAAGCCAAGTAAGTACCATTTATACAGTGTCCAAATGAGTCCTGTGGCTAGTGGACAAGGTCCCTGGGGGGCACACTTTTCTACTGTGTCATAGAATGTGTGCTGTTCAAGGGTCCTGGCATAAAGCACATGAATTATATGGTGACAGTGGAAACCAGCTGCTCCTTTTGGAAGCTTAGAAGCAGTTCTGATTGCTTAGGACTGGGCTACAGGACAAATCCACTGGAGAAGGGATAGGTTACCCACTCCAGTATTCTTGGGCTTCCCTTGTAGCTCACCTGTTAAAGAATCCACCTGCAATGCAGGAGATCTGAGTTCGATTCCTGGGTTGGGAAGATCCCCTGGAGAAGGAAAAGGCTACCCACTCCAGTATTCTGGCCTGGAGAATTCCACGGACTGTAAAGTCCATGGGGTCACAAAGACCTGGACACAACTGAGTGACTTTCGCTTTCACTTTCACAGGATAAAGAGAAACTTAGTGTTTCTCAAAGTTTCCCCAAGGCCATTAATATCAGAATGACTTGTAGTTCTTGAGAATCTAAATCCTGGAGGCCCTAATATAAAATACCGAATCAGTATCTCTGGAGTGGGACCTGCCTAGGAATTAGTTTCCAGACACATTTCACTGAATGGTTGTTATACACTATGAAGTTGAGACCTGCCAACTTCAGTATGTCCAATGGATGTAAAAAGAGGAGGTGATGCCTACTACTCCCCCCTAACCCTGGTTTCTTCCTTTCAAGCACAATCTTTGCTTGGAAGCTGTCTGGCATTTGGTGCTTTATTTAAATGAGGCTGACTCCTCTGGCTTTGGAGGAATCCTAACTGCTGTCTGCTAAACAATGAAACTGGTTGCCACTGGGTCAATTTGATTGAGTTGTTCAGTTGGCCAGAACAAGCCGCTGATCAATGAAACTGGCCTGATTATTTAGGGCCATATGAACAATGGAATCAGATGAAGCCGGGTAATGCAATTACTGGGAATTGACTTGTGACAGTCGATCTGGTGACTTTTAAAAGGCAGTCACTTTAGAAGATGACCCAGTAAGTTTCTGTCTTCAGTCTCTACGTATCGCTCTGTCTGAGCAGACCACTGATGGAGGTCTGTAACAACATTCTGCTTCTTCAACATGCTTTGACTATTCTGCTCAGCTAGTGGTCAGCCAGCTTTATAATCTTTTTCCCTTTGTGGTCTATAACTATATTATTTTAGGAAGATACCCACGTTCCCCACAGCTAGCAAAATTTTTTCCAAGCTCAATTTTTTTCCAAGATCAGTAAATTATATCTGATACCTTAAAAAATTAAATGAACATTTAAAATTATTTTACTTTGTTGTGACCGTATTACATTTCTATTTTCAGGCTATAACTGGCTTTGTCAGATGCTAGGTACTTACAACTGCTAAAGAAGTTTAATGATCTGATTACCAGGAGTCATGAGTTTTTTTTGGTCTTTCTGTGTGACAGTGATCTTTCTATGTGACAGTATTGCATCTGTTGTGTAGGCTGAAAAAGACTGCAAAAAGGTCAGAAACTGGGGCTGAATGGATCTCTGGGTGCCAGGGACTGACTGTTGATGGGTTTGAATCTGCCTTGTCATCAAGTGGTTTAGAATTATTTACCTAGGCATGCGTTAGTCCCAGAACTGGGAGAGGTGCTGAAAAGGAGAGAGAAATCCCAGTTCCCATCATTAAAGGAAGTTACAATTCACTGGTATGATCTTATGTGGCTCTACAGAGTAACTGAGATTTTAAAGTCATTTCATCTAACCTACGCAGATGGGGTTCTTTCTACTACAATGAAGTCAGAAGATAAATCACATAGTCTATTCCAAGAGACACATGTAAGCAGTGGGACAGAATTTTCAAGACTCCAGAAACAACTAAGACAAATTATGATCCATATTCTGTCACATGACCATGAGAATTGTGATCCTTGAACAACTAAGTGACTGATTTCTTCACAAAAAATAGGTAATAATCCTTGAGTAATTAGACTAAGGGCAGAATGACTCTCTTTTCTATAGTTGAATACCTTAGTTGATACACTGGACCATGTATGTGTGTATGTATTTATAGCAATGTGCTCCATGGAGATATTTTTACTCTTTTTAAAACACTGAAATATTTTAAACACAAAGCAGTATATAAAATGTATAAATACAACTTAAAGAGTAATTTTACTTTAATATCCATTTAACTGCCATCAGGTCTAGAAATATGACATTCCTAGCATCCTAGAAACTACATGTCATGCCCAGTCCCCCAGTCCAGGTAACCCGTTATACATATGTATGTGTATATAAATTTTTTAAAAAAACATATGTATACTACAGTTTTCAGGGACTCCCAAGACTACCTTCATTTCTGATACCAGATACAAATTAGAGGGTTCCTAAAACCATCCTCAGGTTCTATAATTTGCTGGAAGGAGTCATATAACTTAACAAAACTGTTAAACTCACAGTGGTGGCTTTTTAAAGTGAAAAGGCAGAGATTAAAATCAGCTAAGGGAAGAGGACATGGGGCATGGTCCAAGAGGGTTCTCAGGACAGAGTTTTTAGCAATACTCTCCCAGTGGAGTTGTGTGTACAGTGCTTACTTCTGCTGAAGTGATGTGCAGCAATACATGCACACTATTGCCAACCATCGGAGAAGGCAAGGGCAACCCACTCTAGTACCCTTGCCTGGAAAATCCCATGGGCAGAGGAGCCTGGTAGGCTGCAGTCCGTGGGGTCGTGAAGAGTCAGACACGACTGAGCGACTTCACTTTCACTTTTCACTTTCATGCATTGGCGAAGGAAATGGCAACCCACTCCAGTATTCTAGCCTGGAGAATCTCAGGGACAGCAGAGCCTGGTGGGCTGCCGTCTATGGGGTCGCACAGAGTCGGACACAACTGAAGTGACTTAGCAGCAGCAGCAGCAGCATTGCCAACTGTGAAAACCCATCGAAGCCTTGGAGTCCAGAGCTTGGTTTTTTTTTTTCCCCCACTCATCTTATATATTTTTTTAAATTTATTTATTTTAATTGGATGCTAACTACTTTACAGTAGTTTTGCCATACATTGACATGAATCAGCCATGGGTGTACATGTGTTCCCCATCCTGAACCTCCCACCTCCCTCCCCATCCCATCCCTCTGGGTCATCCCAGTGCACCAGCCCTGATCACACTGTCTCATGCATTGAACCCGGACTGGTGATCTGTTTCACATATGATAATATACTTGTTTCAATGCTATTCTCTCAAATCATCCCACCATTGCCTTCTCCCACAGAGTTCAAAAGACTGTTCTATACATCCATGTCTCTTCAGCTGTCTCGCATATAGGGTTATCATTACCATCTTTCTAATATCCAAATATATGCGTTAGTATACTATATTGGTGTTTTTCTTTCTGGCTTAATTCACTCTGTATAATTGTCTCCAGTTTCATCTACCTCTTTAGAACTGATTCAAACGTATTCTTTTTAATGGCTGAGTAATATTCCATTGTGTATATGTACCACAGCTTTCTTATCCATTCATCTGCTGATGGACATCTAGGTTGCTTCCGTGTCCTGGCTATTGTAAACAGTGCTGCGATGAACATTGGGGTACATGTGTTTCTTTCAATTCTGGTTTCCTTGGTGTGTATGCCCAGCAGGGATTGCTGGGTCATATGGCAGTTCTATTTCCAGTTTCTTAAGGAATCTCCACACTGTTCTCCATAGTGGCTGTACTAGTTTGCATTCCCACCAACAATGTAAGGGGGTTCCCTTTTCTCTACACCCTCTCCAGCATTTATTGTTTGTAGACTTTGGATAGCAGCCATTCTGACTGGCATGAGATGGCACCTCATTGTGGTTTTGATTTGCATTTCTCTGATAATGAGTGATGTTGAGCATCTTTTCATGTGTTTGCTAACCATATGTATGTCTTCTTTGGAGAAATGTCTGTTTAGTTCTTTGGCCCATTTTTTGATTGGGTCGTTTATTTTCCTGGAGTTGAGCTGCAAGAGTTGCTTGTATATTTTTGAGATTAATTCTTTGTCAGTTGCTTCGTTTGCTATTATTTTCTCCTATTCTGAAGTCTCTCTTTTCACCTTGTGTATAATTTCCTTCATTGTGCAAAAGCTTTTAAGTTTAATTAGGTCCCATTTGTTTATTTTTGCTTTTATTTCCAATATTCTGAGAGGTGGGTCATAGAGGATCCTGCTGTGATTTATGTCAGAGAGTATTTTGCCTATGCTTTCCTCTAGGAGTTTTATAGTTTCTGGTCTTACATTTAGATCTTTAATCCATTTTGAGTTTATTTTTGTGTATGGTGTTAGAAACTGTGCTAGTTTCATTCTTTTACAAGTGGTTGACCAGTTTTCCCAGCACCACTTGTTAAAGAGATTGTCTTTTCTCCATTGTATATTCTTGCCTCCTTTGTCAAAGATAAGGTGTCCATAGGTGTGTGGATTGATCTCTGGGCTTTCTATTTTGTTCCATTATTCTATATTTCTGTCTTTGTGCCAATACTATACTGTCTTGATGACTGTAACTTTGTAATATAGCCTGAAGTTAGGCAGGTTGATTCCTCCAGTTCCATTCTTCTTTCTCAAGATGGCTTGGCTATTCAAGGTTTTTTTTTTTTTTTGTATTTCCATACAAATTGTGAAATTATTTGTTCTAGTTCTGTGAAGAAGACCATTGGTAGCTTAATAGGGATTGCATTGAATCTATAGATTGCTTTGGGTAGTTTACTCATTTTCACTATGTTGATTCTTCTAATCCATAAATGTGGTATATTTCTATTTGTGTCCTCTTTGATTTCTTTCATCAGTGTTTTATAGTTTTCTATATATAGGTCTTTTGTTTCTTTAGGTAGATATAGTCCTAAGTATTTTATTCTTTTCGTTGCAATGGTGAATGAAATTGTTTCCTTAATTTCTCTTTCTGTGTTCTCATTGTTAGTGTATAGGAATGCAAGGGGTTTCTTTGTGTTAATTTTATATCCTGCAACTTTACTATATTCATTGATTAGCTCTAATTTTCTGGTGGAGTCTTTAGGGTTTTCTGTGTAGAGGATCATGTCATCTGCAAACAGTGAGTGTTTTACTTCTTCTTTCCCTATCTGGATTCCTTTTATTTCTTTTTCTGCTATAAACTCCCAAAACTATGTTGAATAGTAGTGGTGAGAGTGGGCACCCTTGTCTTGTTCCTGACTTTAGGGGAAATGCTTTCAGTTTTTCACCATTGAGGATAATGTTTGCTGTGGGTTTGTCATATGTAGCTTTTATTATGTTGAGGTATGTTCCTTCTATTCCTGCTTTCTGGAGAGTTTTTTATCATAAATGGATGTTGAATTTTGTCAAAGGCTTTCTCTGCATCTCTTGAGATAATCATATGGTTTTTATCTTTCAATTTGTTAATGTGGTGTATTACATTGATTGATTTGCAGATATTGAAGAATCCTTGCATTCCTGGGATAAAGCCCACTTGGTCATGATGTATGATCTTTTTAATATGTTGTTGGATTCTGTTTGCTTGAATTTTGTTAAGGATTTTTGCATCTATGTTCATCAGTGATACTGGCCTGTAGTTTTCTTTTTCTGTGGCTTCTTTGTCTGGTTTTGGTATTAGGGTGATGGTGGCCTCATAGAATGAGTTTGGAAGTTTACCTTCCTCAGCAATTTTCTGGATCAGTTTGAGTAAGATAGGTGTTAGCTCTTCTCTAAATTTTTGGTAGAATTCAACTGTAAAGCCATCCAATCCTGGGCTTTTGTTTGCTGGAAGATTTCTGACTACTGTTTCAATTTCCATTCTTGTGGTGGGTCTGTTAAGATTTTCTATTTCTTCCTGGTTCAGTTTTGGAAAGTTATACTTTTCTAAGAATTTGTCCATTTCTTCCAAGTTGTCCATTTTATTGACATATAGTTGCTGATAGTAGTCTCTTATAATCCTTTGTATTTCTGTGTTGTCTGTTGTGATTTCTTCATTTTCATTTCTAATTTTGTTGATTTGATTCCTCTCCCTTTGTTTCTTGATGAGTCTGGCTAATGGTTTGTCAATTTTATTTATCTTCTCATAGAACCATTTTTAGTTTTGTTGATTTTTGCTATGGTCTCTTTTGTTTCTTTTACATTTATTTCTGCCCTAATTTTTAAGATTTTTTTTCCTTCTACTAACCCTGGGGTTCTTCATTTCTTCCTTCTCTAGTTGCTTTAGGTGTAGAGTTATGTTATTTATTTGACTTTTTTTCTTGTTTCTTGAAGTAAGCCTGTATTGCTATGAACCTTCCCCTTAGCACTGCTTGGAGTCCAGAAGTTTAACCAGGACTCAGTCATATAAGAAAGTTGGTCATCTGCTAGGGTAATCTTTGTCTCCAGCCCCTCCAGAGGTTGAGTTTCAAGGTCCAAACTCCCCGTGGGCTATAAATCACATTGGCAGCCTAAATTACCTTGTACAGACCAAGGCCCCCAGGTAAACAACAACACTCTTATCAGGTAGGGTATCCCAAGAGCTGAGGGCAAAGGCCAGACCTCTCTTGGGAAAGGTTAACCCTTTACTGTACATATGTGAATATATATGTTATATGTATGTATACTTTCATTAAAAATATAGTTTGGTTATGTCTGTTTTTGAACCTCATAGAAATGCTTCATATAAATCATTATATGTATATACTTGTATGTTTCATTTCCTTTAAGATTTGTTTTTTTATTTATTCCATATTGGGTTAACATTCTAGATATTCTTATCAAATATTAAGGAACGTCTTGAAATCTTATTATTGATAAGTAACTAGAGTCCAGCAGTGAAGCCAGCCTAGAACTTGCCATGCAAACAGCTAAGGACTCCATGTGTTTATAAATTCACCCCATACGGTCTTCATCCTGGGGGACCCCAGAATGAAATGTAGTCACTTTTGTCTCAATGTTCTGGAAAGGTCTCAGGTCTCACTTTCCCACCTGTAATGATGAGCTTCCGTTATTAGGATCTCATCATATCACCTCCCACCTGTGTCCCCAACAAAGACGAAATCAGTCACAGGCTAAGAGGTCAATACATTTTTTCCTAAAGATCCAAGTAGTAAATATTTTAGGGTTTTCAGGCTATATCCTCTTTGTCCCAACTACTTACCTCTTGTAACTACTTACCTACTTACCTCCACATGGGTTATAACATGAAAGCAGCCATGGACAACATGTACACAAATGCATGTGGCTATGTCCCAGTAAAACTGCATTTATGAATGCCAAAATTTGAATTTTGTATTATTTTCACATACTATGAAGTACTATTCTTTTTAAAATTTTTTCAATGCCTTACAAAGGTAAAAATCATTCTTAGCTCATATAAAACGCGTAGCAGGCTGGATTCTACCCTTTGGAGCACAGCTTGCCAGTCACTGGGTAGGCTAATCCATTGATTCAGAGGTTCTAGAATTGGATTCAGGTTTTCCATTTATAATAGAATATTCCTCATTGCTCCCAATTCATCAATCTAATACTCTTGAGAAGCATGAAAATGAATTGTAACTCATCTAAAACACTTTAGAACCCAGTTTTTATTGCTTGGTCAAACAATGAAAATGTTACACGTAGTAAATGGATTTCAGTAAGCATTGGAGCAGAACAACTGGCTAATGTTCTAGATTTTACAACCTAAATAAAACAGACCAAGCAGGTTCCTATAATAATTCTGTGACATTAAGTCCCTAGATAGGATTTCTATAGCAAAGGAAAGGCATTGACTCTCTTTCTTCCCCACAATTCAATCAGCATGGATAAAATAGAGGGTAGTCATTAGGTACCAGAATCCCTAAAATATTATAGACAAACCCTTATAAAAGCTTATCAGCATGGCTGTAGCAACAATCAGAAATCTGTTACTCAGCACCATTATTCTATTCTGATGAAGACTGAACAAGTTCCCCACAACTAAATTTTACTGCTGCCATCACTTTAGGTCAATGAGCAAATTGAAAGAGCAAATAACAGAGAATTCATTTCATGTGCTTAATTATTATGCATTGCTTTCATTCCATCTTTTTTTAACCAAAAAAATGAGTACATTTAAAAAATTATCTTAGCATAGACTATGTTTATCAAATTAAAGGACTGAACCTAATTACTTGTATTATTTTCATCTTTAGATCTGCAGAGCTTGAGAAGGAGTGATTCCACCACACAGGTAAGAGACAGCATCTTTTGTAGGCCAAAGATGGACAGTTTAGAGATACCTGCTGAAAAGGTAGTGATGGTGGTTAACTCCCATGAATTCGATTTTCTGCTTTTTGACATATAAACATTTCTGTTGTTTCTCTTTGCATTTTTCTCTTTTGGATTGTGTTTACTGTTGAGTCTGCTCCATTTCTTCTTTGGATCACATTTATATCACAGTTTTCCTGTTGTTGGATATTGACATCCCAGTATGACTGTTTGATTTCAAATTCCTATACTTCTATTGCTTTTGGTTTTTTGCAAGGTGTTTTATTTTGTTTATCCAAAACATTGGCTTCTTTTGAAAAATATTTTGAATATGGTTATTGGAAGAATACAGAGAAAATTAGATCTGAATATAGCTTTAAGGTTGGAAACAGCCAGCTATATGACAATGCCATCATTTCTGCATTGACCAAATGGCATACCACACCCAATGACTCTCATTGTCATATTATGCTTGTTCACATCATGCTTGTTCACATCACTCAGCAAGAATTTGTGGAAAGAGATATTACTTAACTTTTTCTTTTCTGTGATTTTATCAAAATAACAGTATTCAAATTAAAAGGGATACTTAATTCTCCTTAAATAATATAACACAGGATCACCATCCCTACTGTAGTGTTTCCACATCCATACCTTGTGCAGATTTATGCACTGCCCATTTTTTAAGACAGTTCAGAAGATGCACAGAAACTAATCAGCCATCCTCAATTCATCCCCACAGAACCCTCTTCCTTCTTCTCTTATGTTTTCAAATATCATTGCACTTGAATATTGATAAATTCTGGAACATTGTACCTGATAAGTGATTTCTGTTAATAGCAATTTCATCCATTAGAGCTTTTTAATTTGCTTTGGCTTTGATGGTTTTCATGCTCTAGTCTTTCATTTTTTCAATACATTCAATTTCTCTGTTTCTTTTCAAAGTTTTAATCCAATTACCAGGCCTGTAAACAAGCCTTTGCTGCTTCTCCAGTAGATGCAGTGAACTGTGAGGGGAAGTGATTTCTGATTACAGACAGGCTAATTTTCAAGGGACAAGAGGAACAAAATGCAGTGAACTGAATAAAAGAATAATGGATAATACCTTGTTAGGTGACACACGACACAGAATTAGAGCACAGATGGAAAAGCAAAAACTTAACTTAATCCTAAAATACGTATGCATTGCATAGATAGTAGCTGTGATCTGGGTCACATACCATCACTTGGTTATGAGAAGGAAGTTATTTCACACACTTTATTGCTCAGGAGTGTTCAATAACATCAGGATTAGCTTCTCTAATTGAGAGGGTGACAAAAAGCAATTTAGAGCCTGTAAAGCCCTAGAGTTTTGTCAGTGGGGCCAAAAGCAAAGGCTCTTAGGCTGGAACATCTCCACAGTTTCTGGATTTTTTTATATCTTATCCTTCTCCTTTCTTGGTTCCCTTTCTCACGTATTTCCTGCACCTTAAAGTATAGTTAATAACATCTTGGGAGTTATCTATGTTATAGCCTTCACATATCACCTGACAGTCACATCTGGGGATCAACAGAGCACCACTGATGATGGTGAATTGTATTTGTTTTAATATGAGGCAAGAGTTGGCAAACACAAGGAGTCAGAGGACTATCACAAAGTCCCTAAAATCATGAGGGTCACACTACTAAATGTCTTGATCCTCCATCAGTGTGAAGTCTGATCATGATTATTACCTGTTTAAAGCAGAGGCAAGACAAAGTGACCTTGAAACTAGATGTCACTGTTTTCTGGCCATAATCTTACCCAGCATCTGAGGGGCAGGGTGTAAAGGGTGGAAATGGCAAGTCCTTTGCATTGGCAGAGGGTTCAGTAGAATAAATTTGAAAAATCGCGACTAATGAGTACTTCATCATGTTAGGCTGCCTTCCATCATAAGAATAGAACATCCTGTTTTGAAGCTCCTAAACTGAAGAGCAAGGTTTATAGGCTACAGAGTTTTTAAGAAAACCAGCAGGCACGTAACAGTCACAGCACTGGAAGCTACCACAATGAGCCTTTCACCACTGTGAGCTAAGATTCCTCCAAAATAATGAATTCTCTTTGGTCACAGCAAAGCTCATAAAGGCAGGAGGCTAAATACAAAAGACCACCAGAGACTAAAATATCAATTTTTCAGAGAGAAGAAGAGCTTGAAAGGGCTGTCAGAGTAAGTTAAATGTGGTGATGGGAAAGTGGTAAACTCCATGAATTTTCTCCGTAAGTTTTCTCCGTGCATCTTGTGGGTTTGATGAGACTCTGGGAATCAGAAGTCCAGAGGTAGATAGATCGGCTTGAACTTCTGCCCTGCCTTCCGATAGTCTCATGAAGCATAGTCTGACTCTACTTAGTAGGACAGCTCAACATATTTCTCTCCGTTCATTGGTCAAACATTAAATCATGAAACCTTTCACAGCACTTAAGAGACATTTAGCTGCCAAATGATGAGTAAAATGGGTGATTTAGACACTGAAATCCAAAGCCTGATGTCATTTTTATCATCTCATTTCATTATGTACTATAAAATACAGAGCTGTAACTTATAATGACAATGACAATCATAAACCATATATTCTGTAGATTCACTTCTAACACTCACAGAATGCATTTTAGACAGAGAGTGTAGTCCATATACAACTAACAAAGAGGACATTTGACTTTAGCTTCAAAGGTTTTATGTCATGTCTCAGAGGCCAAGACCCCAAAAAATCAGATGTTCATTTGAATCCTGACTCAATATATAAGGCTGACTTTATAACTATCGATAAAGAAGACTTTTAGAAACAGTCTGTTCCTGATAGACCAAGGGCACTTGTAAGAGCTAGGTAAAGAGAATAAACACAAATAAGACTTTAGTCAATAAAATCTGACATTTAGAAGGTGAACGATCTAGTTTGGTTTTCTACATTGATCAAATTCACTGAATACTTGCTTAGTAGACCTCTTCCCTCTTCTTTTACTTGAAGAGTCAGAGGAAAGAGCCCAGTTCAGAATGGAAATGGCAGGATAAGGAGCAAAGTGCCTTCTCTGGGCTTTTTCACCCACAATTGTCATAGGAGTCATTGTAAACCACAGCTGGGTCATCCGGCCCCTGGAGCATCACGCGACAGGGAATTTTATTTACATTTCCTCTATCAACATAGTAACCATATTGCGAGAAGTTGGACTACATTGTTGGCAAATAGTATTTGAGTCTTTCAATTTGTTGATAAGATTGGAGGGGTGGTGTTTCACTTTGCTTGTTGTTGCTATTCATTCAATCACCAAGTCATTCCAACTGTTTGCAACCCCATGGGCTGCAGCAAGCCAGGCTTCCCTGTCCTTCACTATCTCTCAGAGTTTGCTCAAATTCATGTCCATTGATTCAGTGATGCCATCCAGTCATCTCATTCTCTGTTGCCCCCTCCTCCTCCCGCCCTCAATCTTTCCCAGCATCAGGGTCTTTTCCAATGAGTTGGCTTTCCACATCAGGTGGCCAAAGAATTGGAGCTTTAGCTTCAGCATGGCCCTGTGCTATTTGCAGATTAGTTGGCAAGGAGTTTGAAGTTGTTATGTAAGCCTAAATCAGAGAACTTTAACAGGAAACTTAATTGCTGAAAAAAACCTTAATTTTCTGTGTGTGTGTGTGTGTGTTTCATAACCTCCTGTTAACCTCATCCCTTCTCCAGTCAGGCAAGGCAAGTGTGTCAGTTGTTCAGTCATGTCGACTTTTTGCGTCTCTTTGCAAGCTCATGGACTGTAGCCTGCCAGGCTCCTCTGTCCATGGGATTCTCCAGGCAAGAACACTGGAGTGTGTTCCCATTCCCTTCTCCAGAGGATCTCCCTGACCCAGGGCCTGAACCTGGGTCTCCCACATTGCAGGCAGATTCTTTACTGTCTGAACCACCAGGGAAATCAGGGCTGGTCTGTTCTCCGATGACCGGTCCTGTGATGTGTCTTTCTCATCTTCCTTTATCTGGGGCTCTCAGTCTGCCCTGACTTCACATTCTTGATTAAAGCTCAAGTAATATTTTTCTCCCCTAAATTCTTGAACTCTCATAATTGTATACTCTTTAAGGAACAGGGAACACTCTTCTCTCATCCATTTTGGTTCTGTTTTTCTATATCTGATCTATGCCTGAGGAGCTCTGTTCCCTTCCTGTCTTCAACCATGAAAACACCCTGTGGTTAAACCCTGGGGGCCCCCTTTTCCACATCCGTATTTCACAAAAGAGTCTATTGTAAAAATCACTGCACAGATTGGCATAGTTGCAGAGCACTGATGCTGTGGAACTGAGTGGTTTTTTAATGGATGTCCATAGTCTGTGCCCAAAAGAACTTCCGTAGAATTGCTAAAGATTAACTTTCCTCCACCTCAGATTTGCTACTGAAATTAGCAGAGCTCATTTGAGAGATAAATTTGCTCTTTAAAAATTTATTTCCTCTGCATTCATTTTCTCTTCCTATAAATGGGAACCTGAGATCTCATAAAAGTGAATTAAAATTATCAAATACTATTGAACCAACCTAATGAAAATTTTAACCAAAAGTCATTGTAAATTAGGTATGTGCTATACTGAGAACACAAGCCTTTGTAAAGTAGATATTGTTCTTATGTAAACTCATGAATGGAGACTTTCTTGAATAAATTACTTCTTAATAACATCAGAGAGTCATTGGCTGGGTAAATACCTCCCCAGGGCATTCACTGAGATCCTTGAATTTAAATGTTCAATAGAACTTCATATTTGTCACCTTTACTAATGAGTTTTTCTCTATGAAATCACTATTAGCATGAAAAAGTTAAATTTTGTGTATAATTTCTAAAATTAATGCTCCTTGAAAGACCTCAAGGGCTTGAAATTTGTCTTGCTGGAATGCAATATTTACATAATTTCTATTGCCCCAACATTTACACTCCCCAACTTCACTGTCAATTTGCTACCTGGAACAGGAGGGAAAACATAATTTGAACAGCCAGAAAGTCTGGGAACTTCTGCTGGGAAGAGTGATGGATAGCAAAGGACTGAGTAGCAAAATCATATTCTAACTTGTGATTCAGGCATCAGCAATCTTTATGGTGGTTTTTTTTTCTAGGCCGCACATTCCCAACAAGTCCTACTGTGGCTACCACATTGATAACACTCAGGCATGAGCTATTGAAATGTTAAATGATTCCACAGTCAGAATTTGCTTCGTTATTTGTCTCTCTGGAGTTTTTATTTTGGGATTCAAGATTTTACATGCATTCTCATTTCAACTTTGCAGCAGATGCAGTAGGTATTTTCTTATTAAGACAAGAACTGTAGGTCCTGTAACTTCAACATGGAATTATTGAGATACCACATTCTACAGAACTCTTTAACAGGGAAGGTGACACCCTTGCTTGTAAACAAACCTGAAACTGCTTTTCCACATATAGAGTAGCACAGCAAAGCCATGAGGTTTCAGAGAGGCCACTCCCAGGACCATATTCAGGAAGAAAGATGCAAATAGACTATGATCATTGTTTTCATGTGCAGTCCAGATCCTGCCCAGGCTCCTCCTGTCTGTGGCTTACTACATTCCCAAATTTATGGATGATTTCCTGCCACTAAACCAATAGGCTTTTTGCTGCAGGGAAATGCAGAGAACACCCTGAGTGCCACACGGGGAGTTCAATGCATTGCTTTGCAAACACGGCACCCCTATAAGACTTACAGCATTTAGCTTCCCCCCAAGTTGAATCAAAACCATAAGACTAATTCATGATGATACAATTGGTTGTAAGAAAATGAATGGTACCCTTTCTGAGTGCCATAATTTTATACCAATTTTGCAATATATCCAGTCAAAAAAAGTGTCTTTAACAAACCCATAACATGAAAAGTTAAAAAGAGTACTTGAATAAAACTTCATATTACTGTGAAATATTTTCTAACATATAGGCTAAAGATATTAACAAAAGTTACTCAAGGAGAGTTTTATGTCAATGAATTTGCTAAAATACATGTAAATGCTGTGAGTTAAGTTTTATTTAGGGGCAAAATGAGGACTTTAGTCTAGGAGACAGCATCTCAGATAGCTCTGAAAAACTGTTTCAAAGAGGTGAGGGGTGGGGAGAAGTTCAGAAAAATGTGATTTTGGTGAACAGAGAGTACATACACTCAAGCACATTTTTTTTTTTTATGGAGGTTTCTGTTACTCTCGTGAAGGTTACTGTTAGTCACAAGGGGCAGACGTCACCGTGAAGGAATTTAGTGCCTTTCTAGACATGAGGAGATGCAAGAATTGGGATCATAAATTCATCTCCTATAAATATCAATCTGAAGACCTGTTCTACCAGTTTTTCCCAGAGTACAGAGTCCCTCATTCCTGATTTCCACCCTGAACTCCTTTCAGGGTGATGAAGGTCTGTAGCTGCAACAGCTCCTGATTTAATCCTTGTGGAGGTGGATAGCAAGTGCCAATCTGTAGGTGACACATGCAAATCATCAAGACACAAGTCAGCCTTGCCAAAGACCCCAGATTAGCAAAAAACTAAGCATGTACCCCAGCCTCCACAAAGATTTTAAACAGAAGTGAAAGGTGCTTCCACATTATGCTACAGAGTCATTAAAATACATATATTCTAACAAAATTCTGTATATATATATACATAACATTTTTTCTGCTGAATTTCAAATCAAATCAAATATACTTGAAATCAAATATGAAGTCCCACCGAAAATAGATCCCAGCTTAACTCATTCGACAAGTACAAGTTGAGAACAGTCAAAGCACCTGACGGATTCCAGTGGCAAGACTCCTAGAAGACAAGATTGAGAATGAGGGGTCAGGAGTGACCAGCTGTGTGCAGGGGGAGGTGTAATACGCACACACAGAAACCTCCTCAGTCATCTCTTTCTGTCTCCTTTCTCCAAGTCCTAATTTCTCTCTTCTGCCAAGACCCTTCAGGACCATAGGGAGTTCCTCCTTGCTAACACATGCTCTGACCTCGCGTGGAGTATCAGAACTTGGCAACTTTTTTTCTGATTTGACTGGTTCATTACAGTGTCTGAGTTGCAGGTGTCATCTTCTAGGGTACAAAGTACACTTATGTCTGCAAATCCCCTTGCAGGAGTGAGGTTTGAGTTATACAAAACCCGCATGTTTCCTGCCTATCAATTCTGTATGATAAAGGTTATCTATATATCTTATTTAGTAAGAGTTATCCACATCTATGAGTTTCCCCAATGACTCAACAGTAAAGAATCTACCTGCAATGAAGGAGACACAGGAGACAAGGGTTCTATCCCTGGGTTGGGAAAGATTCCCCTGGAGGAGGAAATGGCAACCCACTCCAGTATTCTTTCCTGGGAAATCCTGTGGACAGAGGAGCCTGGTGGGCTACAGTCTAGAGTGTCTCAAGGAGTCAGACACAGCTAAGCCACCGGGCACGGTACAGTACACCCATATCTATGCTAAAGCAGCCACTGCACGCGATGTACCGGCTTGCCAAAATAAGGGTAGAAAACAAAGTCAAGGATGCCCGCCAGTTCTCATCCAGTGTCCGTTCCTTACATTCTGGGTGGCGCCCGTCCAGGCCTCAAAGAGAGAACACCTGCATGCAGGCTCCCAGCTCAGCCTCCAT
Organism: Cervus canadensis; assembly: GCF_019320065.1. Classification (NCBI taxonomy): domain Eukaryota; kingdom Metazoa; phylum Chordata; class Mammalia; order Artiodactyla; family Cervidae; genus Cervus; species Cervus canadensis. Next base: position 4,795,688 of record NC_057395.1, on the reverse strand, counting down.
CAAACTCTGTATCCTTGGAGAAGTTTCCTTTGCTTCAGCTTGCTCTTCAGAAAAATGGAGAATCACAACTATTCCTATCTTTCGGTGTGATTTTATGGATTAGATGATAAAATACATTGAAGATGCTTGGTATCATGACTGGAACATATTATCATGACATCCTGACTCAGAACTAGATGAAAGAAATAACAGTCCACCTGGAGCAAGCCCCCAAGCTGAG